>NC_051443.1:1286212-1328660 GCF_001649575.2 Kryptolebias marmoratus
GAAAAAAAAAAAAAAAAAGGGGGAGAAAAAAAGGGGGGGGGGGGGGGGGGGGGGGGGGGGGGGGGGGCAGTTCAGGAGACAGAGAGAAAAGAAACGTGTCCGCCTTCCACCAGGAGCAGGAAAAAAAAAAAAACTGAAAAGAGTCACTGGGAAGAGTGTGTATACCATAAAAGGTCCTAGAAAAACAGGTACACACAGGCAACGAAGTTATTCACCTTTTGGGGCTGGACAATAATAATGACAAATCAGAAACACATTTGTTTTATCAAGGTGACAGCAAAACAATATTTACACTACTGAAATGAAATGAAACTACAGGTGTTGAAATATTATGTGACTATATTGCAATGATTACAGTAACAAACTGAATGGGTAACAGATTTGGCAACCTGGATTTTATAAATCTAAACTCATATGTGTTTTATAAAGAGTTTTTTTTGTCTTAGCTATGCAAAGTAGGACTCAGAATCTCACTCTCATTAAACAACAACTTCAAATCCTTTACACAGAATTGTTTTTCTTTTTTTCTTGAGAATTTTCAAGCTGCTGACTAATGAATGAACAACTGCCTTTTGTTTGGCCTCTGAAACATCTAAACAGTGACTTATAATGAGTCAACAAAGGTGCTTTATTTGTTTTATTTTCACAATGAGAGAGCAGACAGATGTGAATTTTGACCCTGAGCATCCAAAGGTCTGTTACATACATCAGCAACAAGAACAAGAACCAAGAGTAAGAACTTAAAGCTGAACTGAAGTGTTTTGAAGCCAACTTCAGTTGAAAGAAAATCATAAAATATGCTCATTGTAAAATTAAAAATAAATAAAGAAAGAAATTATACAATTTTCTTTTTACTCCCGAACATTGCAGAAACCATTCAGGTGTTTTCAGCTTTTTCTGTGACCCCCCCCCGATGTGTGACGTCCACAGAGCCACTGAAGTTCAGAGCATTTAACAATTCAACAGTGAGAGGATGAATACCGGTACAAGATAGTTCAATAGGTTGGAATTAATTGTTCAAACTGGCCAGAAAATACCACTATAGTTTCATTTTTTTCAATTCTCGAAAGATAAAATCCTTCCTCAGATTGGGATCCATAGGCTCCATTGTGGGAATTACAATCAGAACTCGGGTTCAGACCACTTCAAAGGGAAGCACCTTGAGCGCCGACCCTTGTTAATGCAGTGGACTGGCTTCACGCCAAAAAACAGGACCTTTTGCCAGCAGCAGTCCTAACTATTTTTAATTTTAAAAGAAAGGCAAATGGAAAGGAGGACATCGCCACAGAGAAGGAGACAAGAAACAGTAACTTTTACTTCAAACGTGACATGAATGCGCGTTGTCATTAAAAGGTATGAACTGAAGATACAGACCGACAGCCTGAGATCAGTTTGTGATTGATAAAAAAATAGACAATCCATGTGTGATTAAACAAATGGCATAGTTTGAAACTGCTATTGATTAGTTTACTCTGGTGTGAGAGTTCATAAATGCTACTCTCAAGCGTGTTCACATTTTTAATAAGCTAGCATCTGGTTAGCTTCGAGTTAGCAACGTTAGCTGTCTCCTGCTGTCTTTATTGTTGGTTTGCTGTATCGTGTATTGATGTCATAACAATGACCTTTAGGTATTCGGTTCTCACCATTCCACGTTCCCAACTCAGTCATAATGCACATTGTTTTGTCAGCCAAGAAGGTCCTTTCATCTGATTGCGGAAATCCAGCCGTTCAGGTTCATACTGGTATGGTTGTATATCCATTAGTCTTCCGGCATTTCTTCGTATTCAAAATAGGGTTCTCCTTAACCATTTCTAATAGTAAACAACCAGACATTAGCGGTTTTATTCGTTCTCCAACACTGTTTTAGGGGCTGGCTGGGGTACAGCGCACGTCATGAACCCAGGACAGCAACTTCACTCCACAAATCAACCACTTCGGAAATTATTGATTAAAATGCTAAAAACAAGTTATTAATATTTTAATTCAGAACACTGACACACAGAATGCTCACATCCACACACTCTAGAACCAGAAAGGAAAGGCTAAAGAAAAACTTTGTGCTTTGTGACTGTTTTGTTTATGCTGCATTGTCAGCCTTTTGTTTTCATTCTTAAATTATTGAATAAATGTCATAGTTTTGGTGTTTATTTGATTGTTTTGCTTTGTTTGTCTTTAGGTTTGGTTGTCCTTTTGGTTTCTGTGTCCATGTCTTGTCACTTTCACCTCCCCAGTAGTTTTCTGGTTCATGCCTGCCACGCCCACCTCACCTGCTCCTTGTTGTGTGTCACAGCTGCAGTCGATCTTCATCTCTCCCTCAGTCTCTGTTCACCACTCATTCCTCTCGTTCATGCCATGTTCGTTGTCTTCCTCTCGTTACCTCGCTCCATGCTACGTTTCTTTTTGCTTTGCTTCGCCTCGCCTTGATTTTGTATTTAATTTCCTTTTGCTGCCACGCCAGCGCTTTGTTTTTTGTAAGTTTTTACTTTAATAAATTTCTTTTCATTTAGTGATGACTGGTCTGCGTTCTGGGTTCACCTCCGTCTCCCCCCTTCATGACACATAGGATATAATATATTTCCCAAATACATGAGTCTTAACAGTGCCTCTATTTGCTAAGGTGTACAAAACTGATTCTGTCAGAATCTGTCTCACCAGCCATGAACTCCACCACACAGCCAGGTACTTACTTGGTCCATACTGAATACATACCTGGTACAAATCAAAGAAGTACTTTGTACTTACAGGGTATATACTGTACCTAGTACAGAGTGCATATCTGGTGTCACTTACCAGGCTAAGTACCTGCTATCTGCCTGGTAATTAGAGAGTATGTAACTGGTACTAAATGTTTATTTGGTACATACCAGATACAAACCTGGTACTTACAGGTTACATACCTGGATCCAGGTACATACAGAGTGTGTACCTGGTATGTACAGGGTACTTACAATGTACAAATCTGGTACTTACAAGGTGCTTACCTGGTGCAAACCAAATACATACCTGTTGTCACTTACCACGTAATGTACCACACCATTTGATGGTTTAAGCATAGATATTTTGACATATATTAGAGTTAAACTTCTCACATATATTTTTTGGTGTCAGTCTTAGATTTTGTATCTATGGAAAACACTGTTTACTGCAACGAGACAAGCGTAACACATTTTTCACAGTATGTATGTGAATGTGAGTCTACATTTTAAAAACAACAGAGTGGAACGACAGCGAGCAGCAGCCTGAAATACAGCTCATTTGTCAGAGATACAGGAATGTTTTGACCTTCCCAAGACAGGCAGGCTTTGTCAACTCAGCACTTTTGCTTTCTGGCCGAATTACAGTCGTCATCCGCATGAGTGAGAATGACTCTAATTACACAGTACGACACACAACTAGCAGCTGCCTTTAGTAACGACAGACTATGGCAAAACAAAAGGTCGAGGTTTCACACATAAAGCTGTTACAACAGCTTAAAGATTCACTTACCCTCCCTTGAGACTGTCAGAAAAGTAAGCATAAAAGCAAAAGCAGTGTTCAGTTAAAACATCTTCATTGCCTTTTAATGAACAAAGAGGGCAATTAGAAGAGTATCAACCTGGTGCTGCTAATCAATTTTTTTGTGACCATCATCTATAATAGAAGTCTTGTCAGTTTGGTGCTTTGGAGCATATAGGTGCCAAGAAGGAAAGTCTTCAGCAATGACCTTAGAGAAGCAACTGTTGCTCAAACTGGGAAAGATTATAAGGCCATTTTCAAACAATATGAACTCCTTTAATCAAAAGTGTAAAAGATTAATCATAAGTAAAAACATTCAATGTAATGAAAAATAGAAGGAAACGATATGAAAAGGAGTTTAGTCTCATTAAGATCATAGGATGAAAAAGAATCAGGATGACTTCAATAATTCATCTTTTGTAGATTTGCATCCATGTTTATTTTCTGAGAGTTTTATTAAAATCCATTTAGTAGTTCATGAGATATCTTACAAACAGACACATCAAATTTTAGTTCAATTTGTATGAAAACGGCTGAGTTATAGCCAAATTTTTATCAGCTTTGGAAGTCATTTTGAACTTTGATTATCATTCAGTATGTGTTGATCAATGCTCCCAACTGTTACCACAACACTACCACCATGCTTTGTTTTTCTAATAGCAGGCCTCAGTATCAATGAAACAATAATTAAATGCCTAGTATTCCTTCAAGGAATGTTAGACCTTTAATTTATCAACTGTTTTGGTTTAACCTAATGTTTCTGTAAATTTGGAGTGTCTTGACATTATGTTTAAAACAGAAGTGGTTGCTTGTTATGTTTGTGCAAATGTGTGAAACATAGTAATAATGGTGGAGAACTGCCTGCATGAATAGGAAATGGTCAAACTTATGCACATTCAGCTTCTTTTACTTTGATTCCAAATAATAAACAGACAGCAAATTTTACTGCTGCACATCTTTATATATGATTCTATGTTTGATCGTTTTATTAATTAACAGTCATGGGAAAAAAGTATTGCTCTTGATGGAAAAATAATAAAAAACAACTTTCTGCTGTTATGTTGTTATAAAGTGCTAAGGAATCTGATTCAAAAGGGGAGACTAGGTATGATTGTAATGCTTTTTGATTAAAAATCTACAACTTACTCCACTGTAGTGCTATAGCCCTCAAAGTATTATGTAATGTACCCACATTTATTAATTGCACCAATTTAAATCTCTCCAAGTGTCAGGAACCGTGGAGACAGAGGCGAACCCAGAACGCAGACGAAAAGAATCGGGACAAGACGGCAAAAAACAACTAGCAACCAACAACAAACAAGAGACAACTAACACAGACAATGAACCAGCGACTAGTGGGAGAAATGACCGGGTATTTGAGTACTGAGGATAACGAGATGAGTGGAAACAGGTGGAGTGATTACAGAGTCGGGACAGNAACTAACACAGACAATGAACCAGCGACTAGTGGGAGAAATGACCGGGTATTTGAGTACTGAGGATAACGAGATGAGTGGAAACAGGTGGAGTGATTACAGAGTCGGGACAGGTGTAGATGGGCGTGGCTGACAGGCAAGTGAGTGACTGGGGAAGGGTGAAATGCAACATGAACATGAGACAACAAAAATCAAAATACAACAGAAACAAAACCCCATACAAAAGAATAAAAATAAAACATAAACAAAACCCATAGAAAAACCAAATCACCACACCAAGAATATAGAGTTTGTGAGATGATGAAATAATGTCAAACACAAAGTGGTCCTTTGTCACAACCTACTCCATTACTGCAGGTTGTATCACTTAGACAAAAGAAACAAAAATAACTGCTGCTCTAACAATTTATTTAAATAAAACACGAGTGCAGCAATAAAGTATGCACACGTATATATAAAGCTTGTCAGTGTGTATACTGCCCCTTTTACATGGGCTCTAACGGTCCCGGCTCCACTCTACTCGGCTCGCTTTGCGAGCGTTTACATCTGCATTTTGTCGAGGCCAGCCCTGCTTCTTTGGTCTCTGCTTCGGAGTCAGGCCAGCCGGACCGGCCCTGCTTCGTGGGCGGAGCAAGCTTAGCTCCTGTTCACTCATTGGTCGTGGGTGTGACCAGATGCAAGCATCAAGAGCGAAGGTAGGAATATAAACAACAGCGTTAGCTTACCCTGCAACGTTTAGCCGTCTGTCCCCCAGCTGAAGGCCTGTAAAGCCTGAAATCTCCAGCTGATAACAGCTGTCCTACTCCGCGCAACAATCGCAGCATCCAGAGCATTTCTTCCACTGCGCCTCTCTTCCTGAAGTCTCAGGAGAATCCCCATAAGTTTATAAAACAGCAACAACACAGGGCCAACACTGTCCATAGCGCTTCCGTTGTTTACACAACTCGCGCCAAGTTTTCGTAGCGCCCCCCTGCGCCACAGCCCTTCCCCCCGCAACACGAGGAGGCGTTCCTCTGCTACAGACCAAACTGGCCGGTGTGAACGCGATGCGTTCTTTATAGAGCCGAGCCGAGTAGAGTGGAGTAGAGCCGGACTTCTGAATTTGGGCCTGTGTAAAAGAGGCATATGTGTGTCAGTGTATGCAAAAACTTAAAATGAGTGAGAGAGACAACTAGTTAAGGTGGTTTAGCTAAACAGATAAACACGTCAACAAGTTTCCCACCAATTAGTAAGTTATACAAGAAAAAACATATTTACCTCACTAACAGAAGGTATTAATAATTTGTGTATTTTTTTCATGTTGAGAATGAAAAAATACAGTCTTTCAGTTTAAAATATATTTTGTCTCCAGTGGCTACAGCATCCCCTGTGGCTGTAGGGTCGGTTTTCAACACCTCACAGATGCTGTCTTTGGTGGAAGGCTGGTGCTGCTGAAATCAACCCTGGAGGTGCTCAGACCAGCCTCAACACAGGAGCTAACTTGTGGATTATTGTGGACAAAGGAATGAGAGGCTCTGCAGGGCTGGAAGGACTGGAGGCTCTGCAGACTTGACCTTCCTCTGCTGACGGTGTCTACGAGGCACTGAGGGCGCTGCAGCTGAAAGAGGTGCTTCAGCCTCAGCTAATTTTGAGGTAGAGAGTGTAAGAGAGCTCATTGCATTGGAGAAACCCTCTCAGAGAGATGAGGATGATGAGCATCGATGTCCAGCGAAACCACCCTGGAGATGTGAGATGTGTCTTTGCCTTGAGGGACCCATCGGAGATGTGAGAGGCATTAATCTCGAGGTAGGTGGCAGACTCCACCCACTCTTCTGTCATGAGTCTGACTGTGGTAAAAATGTGGCAAAAATCAGGGTTGAATTAAAGAAGACAGGATATTTTCCGTAAGAGTAAAAGCAGTCCTTTAATAAACAGGGTCCGGGTTATTTGTAGCAGAAGTGAACAGTCTCAGGAGTTGTGCGTTTATTGACAGAAGCTCCATGGGGAAAATATTTGCAGCAGGCTTGTATTAGTTAGTTATTTTTCTCTTTTTGTATCAAGTCAAGAAAGCAATGCTTCTTTTTTTTTGTTCACTAGCTGTCTAGCTTCACATAGCCAGGTTTAGTTGCTGATGGATTTGGACCCAAAATGCAGACTGGCACAAAAACAAAAGGCTGTCGTGGCAGCAAAAACTAAAGAACAAAAACTTACAAACAGAAGGGAGACACGAGGAAAACCAGACAGTGAATTGTAGCAAAAATGACCCAGTGAGAAACGGAAGCTAAGGAACAGGTTTAATAGAGAGCAGCTGATGAGGACGTAGACACAGGTGACTGATTAGAAACAAGGAACAGCTGCAGATGTGTGAGGCACACTGACATGGAAACTACTGAGGGAAAGTGAGTGATGGGACAACGAGCACAGAGGGCACAGGGAGCAGAATACACTACACAACAGGGAATGGATAAAAACATACAGATCACAAGAATCAAATTAAAACATAGTGATCCAGATGTAGTGAGTGAATGAGTGAACATTCAGAGCACAGTCATAGTTATACACACTGTATTTCTGCCATTAGATTGTTCTTAATTTTAGCCCTGTAAAGCTAAAAACACAGACTAACTTAAAGAATTCATAGAATAAGTATTCATAAGTTTGGATTTATTATTAAGTTTGGTTTAATGCGTCTCAGCAAACTGCTTACATAAAAAGGAGCCTAGCTGTAAACATAAGCTAGTTGTCCCTTGCTCATTTTGAATTCTGTAAGAAGACCAACTACAAATCTTCTCAGAGAAGAAATAATCACCGTCTCAGTGACCATGAAAAATAAAAGACAGGATCAATTCTTTCTATTTATCTGTATCTCAACAGCACTGAGGTCATTTGTGAAAAAAGCTGAAAATATATTCACTGATACCTTTTCTATTTATATCCCTGTGTTAATTCAGTCAGATTCACTTTGATTTGCTGAATCAGTCACAAGAGTGGGCACTAGAGATGCTGCTTCTTTCTTCAGAGGATGGCAGCTTATGGGTTAGAAGAGAAGGATCACAGAGGTAGATATGCTCAACTTGAATCCAGCTCTCTCAGATCTTTACTTCAATCACACAGAAAAAAGGAATGTAAAAAGAAAACTAGAGAAATTGCCCTTTATGTGAAAATGCAGTGTAAATACTGAGTGCTGAATGAGTTTGCTAAAGAAGCTGAAACTGAGTTGTTTAAGCTAAAAGAAGCAGAATACTAGCTAAAACGTAAAAGTAGCAAACCGCTATAGAGACGTTTCACAAAATTCTGGGCCCTATGTATAAACCATCTTGGTTTATAAACCCTGGTAAACCCCCATGCTCACTTGATCAGTATTTCCCATGCATATTTACCACTGTCTAGGAGGTTATGTTTTTGGTAGAGTTGGTCGCTTTGTTGATCTATCTATCTGTCTGTTAGCAAGTTTACTTAAAAACAAATAAATGTGAGTGGTGATCCAGATCCCAATTCAGATTCTACAACTTTTTTAATGACTCTATGGACATGCCAGAGGTGTGCTACTAATTTCCCCATATAACATAATGGTGTCCAATCCTGGTCTTTGAGGGCCACTATCTTGCATGATTTTAGACGTTTCTCTGCTTTGACACACCTGATTTGAATGAATGAGTGATTAACAGGCTTCTGCAGAACTTGAAGACCTGCTGAAGAGCAGGGGAAACATCGAAAACACACAGGATAGTGGCCTTCGAGAACCAGGATTGGGCACAACTGGTATAAGACACAGATAATATAATCTTAGTTTACCTCTATATTGAGAAAATGCTGAATTGCCAGCATAAAAGTCAAATGGCCCTCTTCTGAATTGCTCACCCTTTCACTATCTTCCTGTTCCTCTGTTGTCCTCTTCTCTTTCTCTTCACTACATTCACAGCAACCTTCACCTTCCCTTTTTTCACTTACATCATTCTCTTTCTTCTATACATCTCTCTGCTACAAGGAGGATAGAGCCCATAGAAGCAAAATGGATACAGGATTAGCTTAACCTGCTTATAGATCAACATACAATAAAACACTACTTGACTTAAGTGTTGCTAAGATCCTTTCAGTTGAGTCAGCAACAGATGATTACCTACATGAGCTCACCTTGCCTCACCTCCTCAGTGCTATTATCTGGACATGATGAGGGACCTGCTGCTGCTGCTGTGTCTGAAACTAAGGTCATGTGATTTATGATCTTAAGCTTGGTTAATACTCATATATTACACTGTTACAGTTGTCCTGAAATGTCAAATATACATGTTTGCTATGCAATAAACTATTGCTAGGCTATACTTATGAAAGCACACGAGTCATGTTTTATATTAGACCTCCTGTCTTATTGTGAACTTATTCTCCATGCAAACTGGTCACCTTTCTGATGCATGGCACTCCCTGAGAATTTTTTTCTTAGTTAATGCACTGAATTAAGTAATTAAACCCTTTTAAAAGATCAAATAGTTTTATAAGGCATGCACTTGTCAGCATGTGTTAACTGGCAGACACATAAACCTTTGTTGCAACTTCTGTTCAAGTTGATCTAAAGATAATGAAGTAAATTCCTGGCCGTGTTTAAGAGATACACTATGGGGGAATTTTACAGCCATAAATCGAGAGCGCACATATTCGATTTGCAAGCAGGATTTCATCTCCTTGCTTTCAAAACTTTTAACGCTTGCATTCAAAACTTCTGCTCTCTTTCAAATATTCTCTTTTCTCTCTCAAATCTTTGTGTTTGCGCTCAGATTTCCTTCAAGCGCGCAAAGCTGTTGTGTACCAGGGTTTAGGGTAGTAGTCTTCCATTTCAGGTTCCATCATTCACCCACTGGAGGGTGCCAGGAGGCTGTCTTACCAGAAGGGTGTGCCTTGGTTGCTGGCTCCACACACCTGCGACCAATCTTCCCGTCATCTGAGGAGTATATGAGCAGCAGTCTGCCAGCACCTCATTGCCAGAGTGTTTGCCAGTTTTGGTACTCCAGCCCTTTGAAACCTTGCAGAGAATTAAGTTGATTTTTTGAGATTGTTGTCTAACCAGTTTTGCAACCCATCCTCAGGACGCTCTTGAGACCCCCTGGGAATTCCTCGTGTCCATTCGAGCTCTGGTTCCTCAGCCTCTCCGCTTCACTGCGATCTTCAAGTCAAGGTTGGCCATCAGTCTCGCTGCTCCTCCTGCTGCCCCAGCCTCACCCGTCCGCCCTCCAACGCAGCCTCCACCCTCCACCAGTCGACACCCGCTGTGGCGCCACTCCCTGGAACCGCTAAGACCTCTCCTGGGTTTTAGGCTACTTTCTCCAAGTTAGCATTGAAAGTTTATGCCGACAGACTGACAATTATCTCCACCTGTAAATTCACCTTTTCCCTTTGTCCAGTTGCCTTCCAGACTCCTGACCGACCCCTCACCCCCCCAGCAGCACTATTTACTGTTTACTGTAAATAAATCTTGTTCAATTTCTCTTGTCTCTTCGTGGCTGTTTCTGCATGTGGGCAAGAAATATCAAACCCGCCATGACAAAAGCTTCTCTCTCTCTCACAGATCTGATCTGCGCTTGCAAACCTCTCTGCTCGCTCGCAGATTTTTTCTGCATTCTTGCAGATTTGAGCACCGTCGCCTAGCAACCGTTCCAGCCAATAGAATGACAGTGTTCCTCTGGGTGCACTTGATACTTTCTAGTGTGCCGATGCGGCTACATTGTGGCATCTGCTCTTCTTGGGCTGCCCACTAGATGTAGGAAGAAACAACTTCATCTTTCTGCTCAGTGTTATAACCAGTGGCAGGCGGTGCATTTCACACTTAGGCCTTCAGTGATGTCCAACTTAGTCAATAAATACCTTTCATTATGTCAGCATTTATAACACAAGGATGAAAATCAAAATGGGCTATTATCCGGCACATTTTAAAAATCAACAAACCCGCATCAGCAATTAAAACATATCTGGAATGCTACTGTCAAAACTAAATAAAATGTTTGCACTCACCAAAACTGCTGTGTCCCCCAAAACACTTATTTCAACACAAAATCCATTCTGGGACAGGTTAGCTAGCTCGGGACAGGTTAGCTTGCTCGGGGTCGGCCGTCCTCCTCTAACGAGATCTAGCTTCTCTTGAAAAGTTCGTCTTGAAAACAGCCTTGCCAGTAAATCAGCAACCAAATCAACGTGTTGCTCTCCTTCGGCCATTGTGGGTTAAAAAAGTTTTTAACCGTTAACAGTCCCGGGTGTGACTCTGTTGATCTGCATAGCACTGCCGCGGCTCAAACTAGTAAGTACCCATATCCAATCACAGGACGCGTAAATGTCACGTTCAGCGTGAGGAGAGGGCCTTACTGACACAACTCGTGATCTGATTGGCTATCACAACTGTCTATCAACTGTATCTGCCCGTTCACTTACAGCACAGACGCCTGCACTGTTGATTCTGAAGGCCCAGGCAGATTTCATCCAGCCTGGCAACGTAAGAGCTAAATTCTGATTGGATAAAAACTCTAACCTAAAAACAACAGCACTGGAAGGAGCATAATATCACATGAAGAGAATATGAATACTTTTAGATATTTAGGGAAAGTAAATTAAAAATTAAATGAACCTTTATCATAATTATGATGATTCTTGGTTATGTTAGGCCAGCAGAGAAGGCCCTGCTGGCCCTGACGGACCACCACTGGTTATAACTTTCCGTCATGACATGGCCTTTGAATTATTTTATTTTTCATGTTAGTGATTTTCTGGCTGGTCAAAACTTAAAGAGAACTTTGGCCATATGGGCTGCGACCAATAGCTATGCATTCACAACAGACAGCAGGTCCGTTTTCTCTACGTTAGTAAATAACAGCCCAGCAACATCTCCAGCCGCTACTGATCGCTAACAGCCCACTGATGTGAGGCGGGAGTTTTGTCCACCCGACCTAACAAAATGGATCTGCAGCACCAACAAAACCCTCAAGTAAGTTCTTTTATTACGGCTAATTGCTGCAGTTTATTATGTACAAATGTTCTGTTTTTGTGTTATTTCATGAGTTGCTATGTCAGCTACCCATCACTGTCTGTTAATCCTGAAATTCATGTTTCGTGCCATGTTAAAACAATGAGCAGTAGCTAGCATTAGAATAAAACCGGTTTCAGGGCTGTGACTTGAGGGAGTCCATTGGCGAGCGAGAGGCACCCGTGGTGGATCACAGAGGGCCTGCTGTGTGACAGAGCCACTACAGAGACAGCTGTGGGGTGAAACCAGGAGTTTTCTTCTCTTCCTGGAATGGACTGGTGGGATTCCAGCTTCTGAGGAGTCTTTTAATTGAAAAGACAGAAAATAATCCCATCCTGGACTGCAGACATTCTGAGTCATGCTCATGGCCAAATTTCATTAAAAATAAAATAAAATAAAATAAATGCACAGTAAAGGTTGGAAGGTAAATATTTCATCTGTCCTATTGCTAAATGTGAAAGACAAAAGACAGATTATGACTAGAATAAGTCTCTGCATATGTTGGGGTTTTTATAACCTTCTGTTATGATTATGCAAAACACATCAACTTAAAGACACACAAAGGCATACTGCATGCTCCCACCACCCTTTCAAGCTCTTTACGACTTTAAGGGCAGTTCTTCCCCTTTTCATGTCCCTCATTGGCTGCTTTTGCTGCATCCCATGATTTACGACCTCCTCCTTTGCAGGAAGGACCCAGCAAGGGAGGAGACCCATGTAAGAAAACATTGTTCTCATCCAGTGTGTGTTAGGATAGCTGAACCCATAGTTCACATTTCCATATGCAGTCTCAGCAGGTTAGCTGATGACATCATCAGCGGAAAGGTCCCTTTGTTGACATTACATCTCCAGATAAGGTATATGCTCCATAAGTGTAATATCCTTCAGTTTCAGGAGGGCAGCTTATCAAACCCATATTTATACCTTCACTTTTCTCAACAATATTCATGAATAATTATTGTGTTGTGGTTAATTTAAAAAAATCAAATTAAAAAATATTAAATGGTTTTAAATCAAATGCAATTAGGTGTCTCTAATGAAACAATCCAACATTAACTCCTGGTCAGAAGTGCACGGGACATGGAGGTTATTTATTTTTTATTTTTCAAGTCTCATTGGTTTGATAATTTGTTGATAGTCCTGGAGTGAACCATCTTGTTTACAAAGCAGAAGACACAGTTTTTATTTATTTATTATTAGGAAGAGACAGAGTTGAGCTGACCCACATCTCACTGCCACTACCAAACAGATGGAAGATGCCACTGAATCTGCCTCGAGTCCCCCTGGTGGTCTGGTGCTCTTCTGTTTTACGTGTTTGCAGCATATTTCCTTTTGCTTCAATCTATTTCATGCGATCACAACATTTTTCTTTTGCTGCATTTTATTCAGCATTTGTTTTATGCTTGGAGCTTTGGAGTGTGCATCATTCATGTTTTTGTGGCGTGTTTAACCATTTGGAGTTAATTCTGCAATTTTCTGTTCATTTAATTAGCTGCAGCACGTTTACTCGTTTGCTATACAGTACTGTATAACTATAATGAAATAAAGTATGTGTGTGTATGTGTGTGTATACATATATATGTATGTGTAAGTACTGATATACTACAGCTGCACTAAGTGCTTCAGGTGGTGTGTGTCTCTTCTTGGAGTAGGTTCCAGAGCTCTCATTGCCCACAGTGCACAAGGTGCGAAGGTGTGGACCCAGTGAAGCATGTGACATACACCTCACAGTGATCTGTGCTTCATGCCATAAATTGTGAACTCACATAAATGACAACACAATATACTAACTCTCATTGCTACAAAAAACAAAGTATCAAAATTATTTTTGTTATAAGTTATAGACTTAGTCAAGGCTATAATAACCACATGCCAAAAAAGCATAATACATAAAAAAATATTTACAAAAACTGTATATCTATAGTTACGTTTGAAGCTTTTGAAAAGATTTGATGCAGTTAAAGTTACAAAAAAATCTCTATATATCACATTTTTACTACATTTGATTGAGAGGACCATTTTGTGCATTAAAAAAGACCTTGTGCCAAATATTCCACTTTCCACCTCATTTTTGGAAAATATTGCATATTTTGTTTTTTGTTTTTACGACAGAAAGGCATAAAAATGAATTTGTTGAAACGACTTGATGCAGTGAAAGTAAAAATAAACAAATTGTACATTAGAATTTTATTACACTTTTATGAGAGAGACCATTTTGGACCCTAAGGTTAAAAATGTATCTTCCTTTTTCAGGTGCCACAAGGGTTAAAAGCGCATTTGAGAACTTTTTTTAACTTGTCCTTTGTATACCTTCTGCTGTAAGAGTAACTACGTAAATAACTTTTACTCAGTCAATTGTAATGACATACCTTTTACTTTTACTTGAGTAGACTTTTATTCAAGTAACTTTACTTTTGTACTTGAGTAAAACTTCAATGGAGTAACTGTACTTTTTTTGTACTCTTTCCACCTGTACTAACATGCTGCTGTCACTCTTAGATGATATTATGTGAGACTGTGTTTTAGTTCAGCCACTCACTATTCAGCTCGATAAATAGGGAAGCAGCTGCCTGTCTTCGCTTTATTTTCTCTTCTTCTCCTTTCATTGTTTTCTTTTTGGTAGCCTGATTTCTCTTTCTTGAGGAAAGATTTTTTGGTCTCTTGCTCTTCATTAGGGGTCTCATTTATAAAACTGGTGTGTACACAAAACAGGGCCTGAAACGTGCGTACATCACTTTCCGCACAAAGTTTGTGATTTATAAAACACAAATTTGACCAGAAAATGCGCGGCCCCTCACACCAACTCTGAGCCATGAGTACCATATATGCTTGTTTTGGAGACGGGAGAAACTGGCGACACAGATGGTGAAGTGAGGAATTGAAGCCACACTGCTTCATGATTCCTCTCAGATATTTAATTTCACTCCATAATCAAACTTTAATCTTAGATCAACTTTAATGTAAGCTGTCAAAACGGCAGTATTATTTACGCTTCTGCTGCACCCATCAACTGAATGTTTTGATATACGAATGGCTAAAATAGGACAAAGTATGCAGAACTAGTTAGAGTGCAAAAAATGTATGCAACAACAAAAAACTGTCATGAATTCAAGTATTTGAGTTTATTTTTGGCTTTTCTGTTTTCAGGGGTTATTTTTTCTTGTTTCTGATTCATGCTTCTGTTTGAGTTTCATTTTATTCTGATATTTATTTTATTTTGTTCCTTGTGTCTTTGTTTCCTGTCATCATTCTCTTCTCCTCTGTTTATCTCTTGTCTTCCTGCCACACTCATCTTCACCTGATCCTAGTTGTAATCACTCACCTGTGCCCACTTCCCCTAATAGCCCTCTGCTTTAAAACCTGGTCACTTTCTCCACTTCCTCACTGGTCCATTGTCTCCTGTCCTGTCCTGTCCTGTCCTGTCCTGTCCTGTCCTGTCCTGTCCTGTCCTGTCCTTTGGATTTTTGTTATGGTTTGTTGCTGCCCCGCTAGCCTTTTGTTTTTGTTCTTTTATTTAAAAATATATTTTTATGTTTTCCTTAAATCAAAGATGAGTCTGCGCATTGGGTTCACCACTCTCTCCGCCCTTCCTAACAAAAAATAGATAAACAATTCACACAATTATCCTCTGTCGTTTTGTGTGATGGGTATTTTTGGAGGTGGTATGTTAAATTAATCTTTGACTGCTCAGTGTAGGCAAAAAAAACTATAGATTTTTCCAGAGTTTTATTCAGCCCACAGTGGGACCGTTTCAGCTCTAATCTTAATTAAATGACACAGAAGACCAAGATAAATAGCTTGGGGGCACAAGTTGACAGTTTTACAATAATCAGCTGGATTGTTACCAGGAATTTAATTGAATTTAATTTAATTGAATTTAATCCATAAATTCAATTACACTTTATGACCTGGTTAATAACTGCTGTTGTAGTGTACGACTAAAATAATCATGATTGTTTAAATGCAGAAAAGTCTGGCAAACAAAAACATCTTGTCATTCTCTCTGCTCATCTTCTGCTCTGAGACACAAACATCAGCGCTGTTTTATTTTGTCTGATATTTTCTGGCAGGATGTTCATGCAAATAAGTTGCATTTGGTCACCATACTTCATGACAGGGTGAAAGAAGTTAAAGACCTAGCATTCCTTGAAGAAATGCATGTCACTCAGTCTTTCATGTCACAGTTTTAAAGATTACAAACTTCATCTTAGGTTGACAAATGACAAGTTATAGCAGATTTGGTCTAACCTCATCAATACCATTGTGCACAATCACATGTCACAGTCCTAGGTTTTTGTGTTTGCTACCTCCGACACTCACACACAGTTTGTTTTTGCTAGTATTTTTATTTTATTTATTTATTTATTTAGTTTGCCCATTTTCAAGATTACTTATAAACTAATAAACAGATTTTGAGAAAATTTTCAGCAAATGTCCAGGTTGTCACAGACACAAAACTGAATAAATTTTGGTGATGAAATAGAAAATTTCAGACCATTTTTTAGGGGCGGCTGTGGCTCAGTGATTAGAGCATTCCTCCTATGAGAGAGCTGAAGTTTTGATTCCTGACAAGAGTCCTGTTGAAGTGTCCCTGGGCAGGACAGCCTCCGATGTGTCCCATCAGTGTATGAGTGGAGTTTAAAGCACTGATTGGACTCTATAGAATGACTTATTTAATTCAATTTATTTAAATGGCACCAAGTCACAACAAATGTCATCTCAGGGCACTGTACAAAAACATTCACAGACATTATAAAGAGCCAATTAGTAAATGTTAACTAAGGATTGCGTTGAATCTTCATATCATCCCAGTCTCCCATCCTGAGCAACCATATTGGCAACAATGGAAAGGAAAAACTCCCTTTTAACAATGTCAGTGTCAAATTTATTTGTATAGCACATTTAAAACAACAGTACTTGACCAAAATGCTTCACAATTGATACCAATCATCAAACATAGAACGAAGTTAAAACAATAAAATAAAATAAAACACAGAAATATAAACAGAAAACAAGTTGAGTAAAAGTATCATAAAAACATAACTCAAACTGTATTAAAAGCCAGTGAAAACAGATGTGTTTTTAAAAGAGATTTAAAAAGAGGAATCAAAGATGCCTGTCTAATGACAGAGGGCAGATTGTTCCAGAGTTTAGGTGCCACAGCAGAAAAAGGTTTTTGGGACAACCACTAGCAGCTGATCAGATGATCTCAGTACCCGGGAAGGAATATAAGGCTGAAGCAGGTCAGAGAGATACGACAAGAAGAATCCTCCAGCAGAACCAGGCCCAGAATGAGCATCCATCTGCATCGAACAGCTAATGGCTGAGAGGACAAAAAAGAGATGCAAACAAACACAGAATGACTGGTCCAGGTGTAGTTTCTAATAGAAGAAAGACAAAGGAAAACATGTTGATGATACAAATAATTACAGTAGAGCAAGTAAAGACAGCAGCAGAGAGGAAATGTGGTCAATTTGTCCTCCAGCAGTCTAAGCCTATAGCATCATAACTAAGGGATAGCTCAGGAAACCCAATCCAGCCCTAACTATAGGATTTATAAAAAAAGGAAAGTCTTAAGTCTAGTCTTAAACACAGGTTGTCAGCCTCATGGACATAAACTGGAAGGTTGTTCCACAAGGTAACTGAAAGCTCTGCCTCCTGTTCTACTTTTAGAACCTCTAGGAACCACAAGTCTGAGTCTGAGAGCAAAGTGCTCTGTTAGGAAAATATGGAACAATTGGATCTGTACCGTATTTTCTGCACTATAGGACGCACTGGAGTATAAGACGCACTGTCAATGAATGGTCCATTTTCGAACTTTTGTCACATATATAAAGCGCACTGGGCTATAAGGCACATTATTGTGCACCTCCCAATTTTTGTAACTTGGCACGGACTGCGCACTGCGCTCTGTTCAAAATGGACGATTTTGGTGCTCTAGCGGACCTGGTTGGCCTGTATCAGAATTTATATGATCCCTCTATGAGAGATCACAAAGATAATCAAACGGTTCAAAACTCACGGAAGTATACTGGACTGACGTAAGCATCAAGTATCAACACATACACCACTCGCTCAGGTCCACGCCGTGCGCGTTTGATAGTGAATTTTGCCCCATTAAGCACGTGTTTTATTTCAATAATTAGTTTGTACGTTTTATTTTATCATAAGCTAAGCGGAACATCATTTTAGCAATCAAAGTTTGATTATACTTCACACTGGCGGAGGAGCACTTCCTCTTGGCCACCACATCTACGAAGAGCCGCTTGTGTCGCTGCAGTCTTTTTAAATTCATAGGTTTCTAAGTTTTGCTGGAACAGCCATGACCAGCTCCTCCTCAGCGGAGAAGTAGAAGCAAAATGACTCTATTAAAGCTCACCAGCTTTTCCTCATAGACACACCCACAACAACTTCTGACCAAACACACAATACTTGGCCCAAAACCCTGTTTCACGAAGGAGTGGACAAAGCTGATATACGAACAAAAATGATGCAATTTCGGTCACACAGCCATGTGACTGAGAGCAAATGTTGTGACTTCTCATGGAGTTTGGACCTACTTGGCTGAGGTTCCAAGTGAGCTGAGTTGAGCTGAAGTTTGATGTTAGCAGACTGCAGGCCGTTAACTGACCAGAGTTAATGTTAATCACACGAGCGGCTCCTTCACAAGAAACCCACTGTTTAAAACCTTGTAACCACAGCCTTTGTTTTTATTATTTACTGTTTATTAAAATAAAAAAAATAATATACCAGTTGTGGTCCGGACCCCACCCCAATTTTGGAAAAACAGATTGTCTCTCCCAATAAATCATTTGAGGAAACTTTCAGGCATATATATACCATTTATTTAGGTAAAACGATGCATTTAAGCCATTCAGAAGTTATGTTCCCCCCTCACCTTTTTAACAGTAGTTCGGTCCTTTGAATCGTTAACACACAGGAAGGAGATAGCATGGATAAATGGTTTCTGGTCGGCAATTTTTCTGCGGATGGCCTAGAGACACAAGTCTCTTCTTTTACCGACCTGTTCTCTTTAAGGAAGCAAACAAAAGTGCAAAGCTGTATTTTTAAAAAGAAAAAAATTCAGTGCAAAACAAAATGCAGCAAGATTTAAGCATGATTACATTTTTGTTATAATCGACCACTAAGCTTTTCTTGGGGTTTGTTTTTGTACCAAAAGGAGGCAGCAGCTGTTTGGAGACATAGAAGTGACATGATGCTGCTCTGATCTGTATCTGCAGTAAATTATGAATCATATTATCTGCTCACTACTTACTGCAAAAGGACCCTAATGACTATGACAAAACAGTGTGATTATTATATAAGTGCAGAGTGTTTTCTGCTTGCCTATAGCTAATAATGGCTGCATCTTAAGACAGTCACTGAGAAAACAGGTTTCATTTGCGGGTAAAATCTGTCAACTCAATGCAGATGAAAGTGCTGAGGCAAGTGTATACTGTGACAGCCCCGCTCTCTTCCTGAGGATCTTCCAGCTATGAATCATACATAGTTTATTGATGTCTGAGACACGCATGAGTGGGAGGGAAAGCCATCTTGCAAAAACCTTTGATTCCCTCCACTGTTCATTTGCATTTTTTTGAAAGCGAACCTCAATGTAATGCAAATAAGCTGTGATCTGGTTGTGAAGAGGTGGAGACATGAGACCGAGTAGACAGTATTTCCCTCTCATGCCATTTATAGTCATATCTTTCATGCATCTTGTTCAAGCTCCCTCCATCCGTATGCTCCACTTTTTCCTTCATCTGCATGTGTATACTAACTCCTGTAGCATTTCAAATATTTTTAAAACAATAATGATAATGTTCATGAGCAAAAGGTGTCGCACAATTTAGAGATTTAAAAATACCAGAGTATTAAAGCCTTGAAAGTTCTTGAAGGAATGCATATTAAGTGAGTTATAGATCATTTTGTGTTAATGTTGATGTGCTGTGGCACCCATCTTGAACTGGAATGACTCCAAAAGTTAATCAGTTGTAGGTGTAACAAGAGGATGATGATGCAAGAAAGGAGTACTCACACATTACCTTGGCACTGTTTAAGGCTCTCATTAAACTTATCAGTCAATAACATTTATTCACATTCATTCATCCTTATTGTTTATCTGATCTCAGCAGCTGAGAGGTGAATCTGTTCATTACAGGGGATTTTCAATCATAACAAATGATCAATAAAAGACACCAAATTTGCCCTTTTAGATTTTATTACAAAACTGAAAGTAAGTCAAAATAAAATCACAAACAAGCAATTAACACAACAAAAAATAAAATTAATACTGAAAATCTGGGATTAGCTTTGGCATCAAGTAATTACTCTGAATTTACTTGTAGGGATTTAGGGTTTCTTTGTTTTGGTCTTGTTTCATTTTTATTTAGTTATTCTGGTTTTGTTTATCTTCTTGGTTTGCTCTGTTTGGGTTCAGTTTTTGTCTCTCATGTTGGTGTTGTCATTTACTCCTCCCCAGTCACTCTCTCTCTCTGTTTCCCTGCCACGCCCATCCCCACCTGCCTGTGATTGTCCCCACACACCTGAGTCCACTTACTTCGTTATCCTCTGTGCTTTAAAACCCAGTCATTTCCTTCCGTACCCTGCTGGTCCATTGTTGTTGTTCATGGTTGTTGTTGGTTTCGTTGTCCTGCCTGTCCTGGTCCCGGTCCCGGTCCTGGTCCCGGTCCTGGTCCTGGTCCTGGTCCTGTCTACGTTTGTTCCTGTCCTCATCATGGTTTATTTTATGTTTTGTTATTCTTAGTCTTTGTTGCCACGTCAGCGTTGGTTTTTTGTTCTTGTTTATTTACTTAACTTTATTAAATTAGTTTATTTTTACAATGAGTCTGCGCTCTGGGTTCATCTCCGTCATCCCCACACCTCACATTACTTAACCTTATTTAAAACAATTATATCCACTTAATGATTTCATGAAAATCATCACCCTGTAAAGCACAGGTGTCAAACTCCAGGCCTCAAGGGCCGCTGTCCTGGAGGTTTTAGGTTTTTCTGCTCCGACACACCTGATTCAAATGGTTTAATCACCTCCTCACCAAATCATCAGGTTCTCCAGGAGCACGGCAACAAGTCATCCATTTAAACCAGGTGTTTTAAAGCCAGAACACATCTAAAACATGCAGGAGAGTGGCCACTGAGGAACGGAGTTTGACACCTGTGACCCAAAGCAAGAATGAACCTTTTATGATCTAAAGGACGACTCTGATCATAACTCTATCTAAAACAGAAGGATCTGTTTTCCAGGATGTTTGGAATTAGGCTTTATGTCTTTGGCTTTACACACAGAAAAATGTCTTAGATTATTCTGGTAAATAGTTCACCTTAGATTTTGCATCAAAAGGCTGTAAAAGTTTTTTTCCAGAAGATAAGATTAATTAAAAAATGTTAATCAACTTGCATCAGATTAAAATTTCACAAGACCATTGCTTTTCCCTTCCCCCAGGAGTGGAGATGGGTCACCTGGATCAAGGCAATGGCTCAGCTGCATCTCCATTTATTTAAGGTGACTCAAAGGGACTGATCAGACCCCTGCAGGAGTTATAATATACTTTATTTTGTGTTCTCTCTATCAATTCCAGATGTCTTCTTTTCAGGACCCACAATTCTCTGCTCCTGGTCCTTCTTTTCTTCTCTCCTCAGGGCCTTGGCACACTACTGCAGATATAATGAGGGTGACTAGAACCACATCATAGATTGTGTCCAATCAGCCTCACCAGGCACCGTTCCCTGAATCTCCATCTCTCCACTGCAGCTGAGTCTGAACCACACCCCGCAGTCACACTAATATTAATGCACCAAAAAAAAACAAGTGCCAGTCTAGAAAAATGTGAAGAATTGAGGAATGCTTTTTTTTTTAATTAGCCCTCACCTTTTTGGTGTCATTCATCAATGATTGTATTTTTTTTATAAGCGATACTCTTATTTCTTTCATAACAGCTCAAGTATCCTTTAAATCAAATGTGATAACCTTTTATTAACAGTTAATTTCTTCTCAATGCTGCTGTCATTTAGTGCTGTAGAACTCTTGCTGAATACAATCAACTGTGAAATTTGTTAGAGTTAGTTTCTGGCAGGTGAATCTTATACAATGAATAGTCGACAGCTGTATAAGCTGAAATTATTAAAAAGTTTAAAAAAAAAGGTGTAATGAAATAGAGTTAAGGAAACTAATTAAAAGATATTCTTATTTAAGAAAAAAAATTAAAGCTAATTATTGAAAAGGTTTAAAATCACTAGAAAGATTTGTGGAAACTTTGGCCCTATTTTTAAGAATAGTTCTGTTCTGTTCCTACAGACTTGAGTAATCAGCAGTCGCTCTCTTACCTGCACCAGACAGCAGTCAGAGCAATCTCTGTGTGAAGAATCATTACACGACGAAGAGGGTTGTTTAAAATATTTATTACAAAAAGGGAAAGCAACTCATTTCAAACCTGTCCTTATAGTTTAAGTAAATACTATATTAAATAAAGTCAATTTGGCTAAAACAGGCCATCAGATTAAATGGGAACAATAGTTGGAGCTTCATGTCTCTTTAAAATTCACAACTATTCACATTAACTCATCTCACACACTTAGACAAAACTAGTGTTAAATGGAAAAAAAATATATTTTTTCTTTATTTGAGTGGAGCAAAGCGTTTTACCATGTGTTGCAGAGCAAAACCATAACTTTGAACCTAGAATAAATTAAACACATGGCTAATAAGTGATAAAATTATTTTATCTTATTTATAACATTTAAATAAAAAAATGTTAAATAGAACAGATGCAAATCAAAGATTCTAACATGGGTTTATGATTGTCGAAAGCGATGTCAAATGCGCTCTTATTGTAAGCCAAAACTGGCATTTCATAAGAGTAGAGGTGAGACCAACTGGCTGGCTCTTATTGTGGTGGCTAATTTCAATCAGCTGTGGCAGCCATCTTGAATTGACTCCCAAAGTTAAAAAGTTGTAGATGTACATCTAAGGATTACTGTCTGAACGTTTCATGAAGATCCATCAAGCGGTGCGTGGGATACTTTGCTAACAGACAGACAGGGTTGACACCAACAGTTATTGCCAGTATTTTAGGTTAAATATAGCACAATGTGTGGCGCTTACAGTATGTGTTGGGAATGATGCTCAGCTATTAGCACAAGGTTTAGCTTAATATCTGTAAACTTGGCTGAGTGTTTTAAGGTCAGTTGGGTTAATATTGAATTAGGTTAACTCCAAAATTCATTCAGTTGGAGAGGTACACACAAGGATTGTTTTCTGAATGTTTCATTAAAATCTATCCAGTGGTTCATAAGACATTTTACCAATAAACAGACAGTGCTAACTCCTATAGTTAACTACAGAGTTTTATAAACAGTTATCAGTTAGTGCTCATAGTATATGTTGGGAAAAAGCCTCAGATACCATCACACCAGATTTTAGCTCTGTATCTGTAAAACTGGGTGAGTAATTGCCATTTTTGTATTTACTAAAAAGGTAGCTTAGCTGTGGCGGCCATCTTAAATGGTGTCGACTCCAAAAGTTAAGCAGTTGTAGAGGTACAGCCAAAAAATACTTTCTGAGAGTTTCATTGAAATCTGTCCACTGGTTAATGCATTAATAATGAACATATAGGCAAACACACTTTTTGCCTTCACTAGTTCGTGATAAAAAATTAAAAGAAGAAACTAATTTAAACAAATAATGTGCCTTAAACCAAAACTTTTAAAATAAGAAGAGAAAGAAGATTAAACAAACCCATAATTTAGTGGTGTAAGTTTTATACTGATGGGAACTATATGAAGGGTAAAACCTCTTCCCTTTCTTCCTACCTGTCCTACCGTCTCTTCAGCCAACCTCTAGCTGACAAAGAGGAGAAAAGCAATTAGCATCACTGTCACTATCCATCTATTATCCTCCAACCTAACAAAATATGACAAATTATAGAGTGCACTATAGGACGCCATGCCCACCTCTTGATGGAGTAATGTGGTTTCTTCCATCTGCCTGGATAGTGACTATAACTAAGACACTGTGCCCAAGAAACGAGGCCTGTGCAATTTGTCTGACTATAGTTAAGGTATCAGAGAGAATTGTAAGGGATAGAGCCACATTATCTGACACAGTGGCATCAGAATTCTGCAAAGTAACCTTAACATGGAGCTGAAAGGGAATAACTGTCAGAAATGACAAGTGAGGGATGCAACAGAGAAAGTGATTTCTGAATTTTTATATGCAGCTGCTATCAATAATTAAAGCATTCTGGTCAACTAGTTGGTAGAGTACAGTTTGAGGCCTTTGTG
This sequence comes from Kryptolebias marmoratus, assembly GCF_001649575.2. Classification (NCBI taxonomy): domain Eukaryota; kingdom Metazoa; phylum Chordata; class Actinopteri; order Cyprinodontiformes; family Rivulidae; genus Kryptolebias; species Kryptolebias marmoratus. Next base: position 1,310,429 of record NC_051443.1, read on the forward strand.
TGAACCTCAAAGGGTTAAAGGCCTAGCCTTCATCAAAGGAATCCATATCACCCATGCCAGAGTTTAGACTAAGATCGTCCTGTTCTGAGAATAAAGTTATAGCTGTTTTGTAATCTTGTAAATTTATCATGTGTTATTGTGAGATTTTGTGAATCGTATTATTGCTCAAAGTATATCATGGGGATGACTATCAGCAACTTCAAAGTAAAATTTAGCTTGATATCTGTAAAATCCACTGAGGTATAGCCATTTTTGTGTTGGCTAATGTCATTTACCTGTGGTGACCATTTTGAATTGGGTTGACTTCAAATGTTAATGAGTTGGAATACAATCATCAATTATATTATTTAACCAGGTTTTGTTAATACAAAATAAAATTCTTATGTGACCAACTCTATTCAGACTTAGTATGTGTTGAACACCAAGTCAATTGTTCTGGCCCGTCTAGGGGTAGCCAGACCCCAACATGAAGATGACCCATCCTCAACAGACCTCAAACAGCCACAACACACTGTATTACATTATTTACAATCTGAATCTTAACAAATGGAACTCCTAAATGTAACATACAGCTTTCAGCTGTTTACAAAGTACTACACAGAGGCACATATGTGGCTGGTTGGGATGAGCAGAGGATGAATGACAGCAGTTCATGTAAGTCATTTGCACCTGGGCAACCAATCCACATCCGTTCGTCCTCTGGATCCACCAATCACGAAGAGGCACCTGCACACTCAAATTTACATAGTAATACCACGGTGGCTGACAGGTGCAAATGTGCAACAAACTGGCAAAATGAACAGCAAATTGAAGAACAAACTCCAAACGGTTAAATGTGCCACAAACACATAAATGATGCAAATTTCAAAACACACAAATACAAAAAATGAATGCAAAGAAAAAATGCAGCAACAGAAAAATGCTGCAATTACACAAAAAACACAGACGCAAAAGGAACTATACTGCAAAAACCAAAAGCACTAGCAAACATAAAAAACACCAGCAAGTAAGAAAATAGATGCAAACAGAAGTGCACCAGACCACCAGGGGGATTCGAGGCGGACTCTGCGGTGTCTTCCTGCCATTTGACCTGGTGATGGCACTAAGGTGTAGTTCAGCTCACCTCTGTGTCTTCCTAATAAAACTTTAAAAAAATACCTCAATGTCTCCTGCCTCCTAAACACGGTGCTTCACTTTGGGATTATCAACGAATTATCAAACCAATGATGATTGAAAAACAAAAATAAAATAACTTCCATGTCACGTGAACTTCTGACCAAGAGTTAATGTTGAATTGTTTCACTGGACTGGAAAAATGAGACACACCTAATTGTATCTGATTTAAAAAATTAATTTTTTCTTTGCATTTGTTTTTTGTGTTTTGGAGTTTTAATCATTTATGTGTTCGTAGTTTGCTCCACAATTTGCTGTTTGTTTAAATTGTTTCTGCGTGTTTACGCCTGTCGGCCACCTTATAAAACAGAGCACGTCATAATGCCATAGCATAATAAGACCAGTCAAGTTGGAGTCTGTAGTGGGAAGTAGAGAGGACCCAGATCTGGAAGATTTTACATTTGATGTAACTTTTAGAGCTGTTTTTTGGTGAGTTATTAAGTGAACATTAATAGGCATAAGACTTGTAGGACAAACTCCTGAGACATTTTGGCCAGCAATCCTCTGAGTAATAATACCTGGGATTTTTATTACCAATGGAGAACTACAAGTGGCATTTGTATACATGATGTTGGCCGCAGGCAGCACACACAGGGGAGGGAGACCAGCACAGTCTGACAGTCATGAACACGGAGAGGACAAAAGTCCAACATTCTGCACAAAGAACTACCTGGAGTGTTTGGGTGTACACTCCAAGGAGGACAATCAAATTATCAAAAATTGTGACTGGAATTTGCAAAAATGCATATTACATATTGAGAAGTGAAAAGCCTTCTAGGAGAATGCCCTTTGGGAAGATGAGACAACATTTGAGCTTTTTGGCAACAAGTCCTATCAGCTCTATGTTCACAGAGCCAAAAATGAAACAGAAAGAAAAGAACACTGAACCTACAGTGAAACATGGAGGAGGCTTGGTTCTGTTCTGGGACTGCTTTGCTGCATTTGACACAGGTTGTGTTGAATCTGTACAGGGGAAAATTAAATCTTAAAACTATCAAGGCATTTATCAACAATTTATCATTATATGTATATTACAGTTGATACTGGAGTGAGTTAGAATGGCTGTATTTAAAAAACAGATCTAATATTGTATTTGTTACTACGCCTGAGTTCAATCAAGGCTCAATGTCATTCTTGCGGTTTAACAGACATTTATTTTGAACAACATGCTCTCAAAATGCCATTAGAACTAAGAAAGACAAAACACTGATCTTAATTAGCTCACGGAAAATATTTACAGAAATAAAATACACAAATAAATCAATAAATCGTACCTCACTGGCCGCATCAACTCCAGAGGAATAATAAAAAAAACAAAACATGCTTTGTCTTCTAGGGAAACTTCCTACAACTGGGCCCGGTCCCAATACTCCCACTCCCACCCTCGTTCCGCCCTCGTGTCCTTCTAATCTGCATTCACGTTACAGGGTTTGAGTGCATAATGTGTGTCGAAATTCTCTGGAGCGCTCTTTAGCCCCGCCCCCTTTGTGTACTACATCCACCCTTCAGCTAAGCCCGCATCCAGGCGGACTTCGGTGAAGTATTTACCCACAATTCATTGCTGCATGTGACGTTTTGAATTTTTTTTATTATCTTTATTGACAATGAAAGGGTTTTGAATTAAACGGCAGAAATATGGCAGTGGTGACAGAGCGAGCTGCATCTGTCATGAAAAAAGCAGTTTTTAAATGTAAAGTATTGAAATAATTCTTGTTCCACTCTGCTGTACAGGTGTGAATACTATCAAACTTTGCTCCGTATTCAACAAGTCAGAACAAAACACATCTGAACAGCCAAATATCTCCTGCAATGACTTAGGGAAGCAAAAATACCTAAACTGTACTTTTAAAATCATACTGGCACCTTCTTAAAATACCAAAACAGGGACCGGCCCGCCATGTTGGATGTCACAGTTATGACGCAGAGGCACAAGTTGATGACGTAACCCGTACTGTCCCAATTCTCCAATGTCCACCTAGCTTTGGAAGTTGTTGTTTTTGTTCCAAGGCAAATTGGGTTGGCACATAGTGTAATGTTCATGCCTGGTTTCATCTGTGTTTTGCCATGCCTTGTCACTAATCACCACTCATTCAGTTCACCTGTGCCTGTCCCCTGATTACTGCTCCTGCACCGTTTATATTCTCCCCCACTTCATTCCTCCAGTGCCAGATTATGGAACGTGCCATGTGTGGCACCCCTAAGGAAGGGACGACCACATTTAAATGTTAAGTTTCAACAGATAAATGCTGTAATATTTTTTTTGGTTAATGTAAACATTTTTTTTGTTTTTTTATTGGCACATTTACATTAAGTCGGGGCGGAACCGTTGTTGTGCATTTGTTGTTCCGGGGACCGATAAAGGGATGCCTGTGTCCGGTGTTTCCTCAGAAGCAAATTGGAGGGAAACGTGATGCATCCTGTCCTTATTGCTCTGCTTTCACCTGCTTCATACAGGTGATCTATTTGTAACAACAGCCTGCATCCTTGGGAGGCGTTACACATGCAAGTAGTTTTCCAGCATTCTCTGACTGACTTCCTGTTCCTCGACCAAGCTCTTGCTCCCTGGATTTTCCCCTGCGCCTTGCCCTTGTCTGACGGATATCTGGACCACGACCCTTGCCTGTGTCTCGGACTCGAACCCTTCACCTACCTTCTTGGACAAGTCTCTCGCTCTCTGCCTTCCCAGTAACAACCACCGCCTGTCTGACTACTAGTTTGATTTTTCGCCTGTGACCTACCTGGTGAGGACGCCGATCCAATCCTACGTTGTGGTACTCCTCTCGGTGACCACACGCTTGTTGACCCACACCGCTATCCGACTCTCAGTGACCCAGGTTAGTGTCTCCATCATCATAATTCCCAACTTCCTGTGTTACGTTTGGATCACCAAACCCCCCAATCCCTGCTACTGACATTTGCAATCTCTCAGTTGTTTAATAAAGTAGAATTTACTTTTCACTCCTATGTCATGGCTATCACAGACAGGATTCTGATGTCTATGGTTTAGCGACAGAGAAGACAAACAGAAGCTCAGAGAGGCGAGTATGCAATCAAGATGTGTTTATTGAACAGCTGACAGGTTGTCTGGTCAGGACTGTGGGGGCAAAACAGGATAGTGAGCTTCAGATGCCGGTAAACTTTGGATGAATATGAATTGAATGGACTTACTGACTGGGGCTGAGCCGCAGGTGAGTTAGAAGTAGCTTGAATCCAGTGAGGGATGTGCCAGTGAGTGAGAACCAGGTACATCGTGGTATTTACAGGTTTCCAAACAGTCCTCAGGTTGGTGCAATCCAGATCCATGTGAGTGCAAGTATTTACAGGTACCAAACGGGGAAACAAGGAGGATGCCAGGAGATCAGGTAAGAGTTTGGATTTCTCAGGTACAGGTTCACGGGAGGACCACGAGAGGAGAGACTGGAAACATTCACAAGAGACAGGATCAAAAATACCAAACTTTGAGAAGCTTTGCAGAGAAACCGAGATCATACCCAGAATAGGCTTTGATCCAGCGAGGACCAGAGAACAGGAGACGCCTTAAATACTAGAGCCAAATGAGAGGGAGATGAGCTGCAGCTGAGTCAATCAGTCACCACCCAGTGAAGGGCGGAGACTGACTGCCAATGCCACAATGGCTGAATTCCCAGGTCCTACTCGTGGTTCTTGTCACCTACCCCATATTTCCAGACCTATGCAGGTTTTGTGTTTAGTTGAGGATGCATCTGAAATTTATTTATTTGTTCTCCTTTGTTTATCACATGTTGAAACTACCATTTATTATTTATTTATAATCAGCTGAAGAACTCAACACCTTGGCTACATTCATACTGCTCAATTCCAATTTTTTGCTCAGATCTGAATTCTTTTTGGATGGCTGTTCATGTCATAATTTAAATGCAACCACCATCAAACTCCAGTGTGAACAGTCTACAATTCTGAAGTGACCTGCAAATGCTGAAGAAGACATGATGTCATAGCAGTCACTGTGCAAGAGGGGGATACCCCAGGCAAGTCACAAGTCCATCACAGGGCCACATAGAGACAAACGACCATTCACACCTAGGGAGAATTTTTAAGTGTTACCAGTTAACCTAACATGCATGTTTTTGGTCTGTGGGAGGAAACTGGAGTACCTGGAGTAAACCCACGTGTGCACAGGGAGAACATGCAAACTCCACCCAGAAAGGCCCCAGGCCGGGAAGCAATCCTGCAACCTTCTTGCTGGAAGGCAACAGATCTAACCTCTACACCGCTGAGCCTCCCACAAATTAAGATGTGTGTATCAATTCTAAAGTTGTGAATCAGAGCCAACTAAATTATTATTAATTACCGATATCTCTGCTTAACCTTCAGCAAGTCAGAGGTTTTTGTGTTGACCTCAGTGTTCTTATTTTAGGGATCATGAAACTGAGGGGCCTCCTCTTCTCTTCCACTTTGCTCTTTGGTTCATTTCCTCTCTGCATTTCTTTGAACACACTTTACATCTTCCATCCATTCTTTTCCAATATAGCATTAAGAAGCACCCCTTATTTTGTGTGTGTGTGTGTGTGGGGGGGCAGATGTATACACTTGTGGATGTCTAATCATTTATTCACAGGTTGTTTACATACTTTCCTAAGGCTTGTGAAGAAAAAGATAATTAATTGCTCAAATGTGATATGTCTATTTGATTACTGAGCTGTTGAATTATGAAATATGATTACTGATCAATATTTGTAAGTGAATATTCAATATAAAAATTATTCAAGTGTCTTAACAAACTTCATTTCTTTTGTCATACAAAAGACCTGTACTCAGTTGTGGATGAAATAATCTTTGGACAGAGTGAGATAAAGTCTTTCTGCTTATTGTTGTTTGTTAACAAACCAAGGAGAAAGTTCATTTTGCAGTCAGTTCATTATGTAGTTCATATTTATGTTTGTGGTATGAAGACCTTCCTTCATGGTCACGAAGGAGCTGGTGCCTATCTTCAGCAGTCACTGTGCAAGTCCATCACAGAGTCACAGAGACAAATGAGACAGACAATTCACACTCTCGCTCAAACTTAGGGAGCTGGACAGAAATGTGTGTTAAATCTTGTGACTAAATGCTAAAGAAAGATTTCTGACCAAAAAGTGATTCACAAACCAACTAATAACATTTAAACAGAAGAAAATAAGGTTCCAGTGGGCTAAAGAAAAAGCAGCCATTAACTGTGGACGTTTGAGAGAAAATGATCTTCAATGATAAATAAAACCTCACTGTACAAAAAGAAAGATAATGGGATTTTTGGTTGCAGCTCCACTTTACATCTTCAAAATGTACAAGCCAACATTTTCTTGTTATGACTCATTGCCAAAAGCAAAGAGTTTCAATGAAACTCAGAAAGTAACTGTTAGCAGTACAACTACAACGGATTAACTTCTGAAGCCAACCCAATTTTAGATGGCCACTACAGCTAATTGACCTACAGATAAATGTCATTAATCCAGTGAATTTTACAAATATTGAACTAAACTTTTCTGTGGTAGTGGCTGAGAGTCATTTAGAACACGTGCTCCAGGTAAACTAATTTCAGACTAAAACATTATGCAATCCTTTCAAGAAATGTTAGGCCTTTAATTGTTTATTGTTTTTATTCTAAATTAAAAGTAGTCATTCAGTTTGTGTTCACTCTCAAATGTTGTTGTTCATATGTCAACTTGATAACCTGAGAGTGATTAGATGTTTTGAGTGATCTGCTCCCACATATGACACTCACACCATCTCTGTACACTCACACACACCTCATTTGTAGGCCTTATATTTAGATTACATTACATCAAAAAGGTTGGCTAGTCTTTGTCATAATAGGAAAATAGGGAGCTTCTATGTGATGTTAGAGTTGTGCTTGAACAGAGAAAAAAAATACACACATTTTCTTCTTTATGCTATCAAATCAAGTAAATGAAACACCTTTAAGAGCCAAATTTCATTATCAGTTTTTGATGGTTTTATTTTCTAAAAAGCTCTGCATCTAAACTCTGTTATCAAACTAAGTTGTAAACAAAGCTAAACAAAGCTGAAAATAGTGACATCATTCCTTGTTGAATCCAAGGAGGAAAATGAGTTGACACTCTGGCATTTGCAAAAGGTTTGAAGACCAAAATATCTGCTCACATTGAGTTTTAGAGATGTGGCACATGAAAGGTCACAGGGCAAAAGGAAATGTTGAAATGGACTTCCCCAGGTTAAAGATGAGAACAGACATTTAAATGGCATTTCTATAGGCTCATTGAATGTATTTATGAAATTGGCTATGGTGAATCTCAGGTTTAACTATTGAACTAAGCATCCATTTTGGTGAATCTTAATTTCCTCCTAAGATATAGGCAGAAATGATCAGGATGCTGTCAGTGCCACTAGTTGTGTGAATGTTAATTCAGCACTACTACTCACACTACCATTTAGCTGTTTATAGGTTTTTCTGTACATTTTTTAAAACTACTTTTGTATGCTTTGTTCAATTTTAACAAGTCAAATATCAAAACATTCTGCTTGACTGGGAGAAGTGTGCTAGGATTTTTAGTATAACTTTTATACTTTTTAGAAGTTTCATCTTTTTTTACAAAATTTTTACCTTAGAAATAAAATGGGATCAATTCAGTTCAGTTCAGTTGTATAGCACCAAGTCACAACAGTACTCCTCTCAGGGCCCTGTACAAAAACAATCACATGCATTATAACTCCAGTTAGTAAAAGTTCTCTGTCTAAGGCAGTCCTGTCCAATCCTGGTCCTGGAGGGCCACTTTCCTGCAGGTTTTAGTTGTTTCCCTGCTCTTCAGCTTCTAAAGAAGCCTGTTAATCAATTTATTCAAATCCAGTGTGTCAAAGCAGAGAAACATCTGAAACCTGTGGGACAGTGGCCATCCAGGACCAGGACTGGACACCACTGGTCTAAGAAATTCTCTTTTTTTTCCTTTTGAATTCTTTCAAAAACATTGTTTTCTGAAATCTGTTTCAGCCCACCTGTTATATTGTTATATTTTTGACTTATTATGCCCTTTTTAGCTACTGTCTTGCTAATTTTAGCTTTTATCTATAATTATGATATATTTAGCTTATAGCTAGTTTTGCCACTCTTAGCTTGTAGCTAAAACTTTGCTTATATAGCTTTTAGCTACAACATTTTTGCTAGTTTTAATCTTTAACTATGATTTAGATAAAATTTGCTTCTACCTACAGTTTAGAGGCAATTTTAGCATTTAACAAGAGTTTTGTTCATTTTAGCTTTAAGCAACAGTTTTGCTGGTTTTAGCTTTTGGTTATTGTTTTGCTGATTTTGACCTAAAGAAATCCATTACCAATTCATTGCACACTGCTTTCATAAACAAAAAGTGTCAAAATGTTTCTCCATCTTAACTCATTCCTGGTGGTATCCATTAAAATCATAAACTTCTTAACTCCTCTTTCAGGTTAACATCCCTTTTAGCTGATTCTTCTCTCTTTTTCTGCACCCTGTTTCCCCTTTGTGCAAAGATAATTAACCTTGCTTTAACCCTCTTACTGAGGCCATTTTTCTTTCACGTAATGACATCAATGTTATCTCAGTCCTCACCTGCTTCTTCCCACAGCTTTCTTAGAGCCAGCACTTCAGGACAAAACTCAGCTGAGCACCTACACCTCAAGGATATGATACACCCGTCTGAGGACCAAACTGTTCATATTTTGAACAGAGAAGACAGATGATTTGAGTGGGGTCGAAGAAAGCTGTTTACGTCAAACAAGAAAAAAAAAACAACTTTAAACAGAGGAGAAGGTCTCAGATTTGAGCTTTCTAAAACTTACAATGAGCATTAAACCTGATACTCATTTTCACTCCAATCAACACCTTCTTGCATATGACCAAAACATCTCTTTTGTGAGCCAGGCAAACAGAGACCCTAATGACCCTCAGGCGGGGAGGGGACTGGGATTAATGCATGTGAATTTATCTCACATAAATGTAGCATCTCCTAAAGTTTATTTCAGAAGCCTTCTCAAGTGCTTTCAATCTGGTCTTAAAAGTGCTCAGTGAGATAACTTCAATTAGTATCCAGTCTTTTTGCAAAGTGTTCTATGCAAATTGAGCCAAGTAGACAAAAGCCCTTTTCCCCCCCAATTTTGTGAGAAGAAAAGAAACAGTTGGAACTGATCATTGGAGCGCAGAGAGTAAGAATCAAATGCTCTCCGTGTGATTAAAATCACAAATATATGACGGCAGCAGCCCAAAGATGGCCTTATAAATAAAAATGTACCAATGACCCAACCTCCTGGTGGACAGAAGGCCATCCCACTCGAGAATACAGTTTGGTGAGTCAAAACTTTACAGTAAATAACAAACCTCAGAAAAGCATGATAAACAAGATGACAAGGCGAGGCTTGGCAGAACTCAGACTCACAACGACACGACAAAGTTGTCACAGCTCCTGACGAGCTGTAACTGCTTTCACCTGTCCCTCATTCCATCTATTACCAGCTGCTGCTATATAGGGGCGGGTTTTCATCTGCACATTGTCAGATTGTTGTGAGACCCAATGTGGTAACACCTTCAGGCCCTCTGGAAACTCCTGTGTAATTTTTGCCCTGTCGCTAACCTGTTTGTTCTCCTCTCGACCAGCTTTACCCTCACCTCCAGCCGGTCCCTTCGTGTTTGACTCCTATCCCCCTTGGACTCGGACTTCCTGGTTCTGGACCTATCTTCTGCCTGACCCTGGTTACTGGACTACTGCCTTCTGGATCTGTTCGCCTGGCTCTGACCCCCTGTCTGTCCGACCCCGAGTACTCTGTGGTTCCCCTACAGGAACTTACCCTGGCCCGTTTGTCCCAAACCTGGCAGTTCTGAATAAAGACTCTAATCATTCTGAACTCGTTGCTCAGTCCCAGAGTCCTTCTGTGCTTGGAGCGTGACAGAACAATCTGACCAACGTCATGGATCGGACTGAGCAGGATTCCGCTTCGGCTGATGTCCGCTCCCTCAGGGACATTATTTCTCACCAAGGAAGAGCGCTGGGACAAACTGAACACAGACTCTCAGGACTGGAAACAGCCAGTCAGACCATTCACATGGAACTAGCACAGCTATCTGCACAAATAGCTCAAATCACCTCTATGCTTACCTCTTTTTCAGTCGTTCCAGCAGATCCGGCAGTATCAGCAGCTCCTCCTCCAGCCGCCCAGCCTCCCGAACATCCGGCTGTAGCTGGTCCTGCNATTTACTTGCAACAAGGCTTTCAATAATCTGGCACTGTGATCTGGGAGCTGTGGGTATTTATGGTGACAGGAACAGGTGAGACAGATGAAGCTGATTACGTGGGCATGGCAACATGGGCGTGGCTTGAACTGTGGGACTGTGGAAAGTTACGTGACTGTGGCAAGAGGCGTGGCAGGAACAGATGGAGCTGTGACACAAGATCAGTTTGAAGATATCAAGCTCGGGCATTCATATACAACAGGTCTCCATAATCCAATCTAATCTGCGTCTTTAACTTAAAAGAAAAAATTATTTCAAAATAAAAAGCCCAATTTAAGATTAAGTTTCTTCACAAGATTATCAATATGCAACTTAAAGGTAAAGCAGTCATCAAGCAAGATACCAAGGTGTTTATACGTGTGAACCTCAGTGATGTTTCCTCCTAGAGCGTCACAGTGGGGACGATCTGAGGCACCTTCTTGTTGTTTGCAAATAACATTAACTTAGTCTTGTCAGCATTAAGTACTAGTTTTAACTGCAGGAGTGAGAACTGGTCCACATTAAATGTGTTTTGCAAAGACTCAACAGCTTTAGCAGCGGTTGATCCAAAACAGTAAATATTTGTGTCATCCGCATAGAAATTACTATTAGCGTCAGACATATTTTGTCCTAATTCATTAATATATATAATGAACAAAAGGGGGGCTAATATTGAGCCCTGTGGCATCCCCTTGTGGACACTCAGAAATTCAGAATACAGACTGTCATAACATTAACCTAAACCTAACTAAAATGGGACAAAATGTGGCCTCATGCTGATGTGTCATCCTTGTTGGCATGCAAGATGCAAGCAAAAGATATTCTTCCAAGAAATACTGTTTTTGTTTGTAAGTACAAATTTAAGACTGAAGACAAGTTTTAATGAGTTGAGGAGTGATTGTGCTGTTCTCAGTTAGTAATATCAGCTGTACAAAAAAAGAAGAAAAAAAACAACAAATTGGGATTAAATCAGAAGGTGATGCTTTAATTACCATCCATCAATTTTGTTTACCTGCTTTTCCATTTAGGGTTGCGGGGGGACCTAGTACCTTTAGAAAGAAAAAGGTTTTGGCTAAATAAACAATTTAAAATTTTTTTTTTTTACACATGAAAAGCCAGATGTTCCCTACAACATGGCCACGCACATATTATCTCCTCCTTCAAATGAAAAGTTTGAGCTCCATGGGCAGTCATAATCTTGTGGCTGGTTTTATGCGTGTCCAATCAGTTCTGTAAAACTCTAAAAACCCACTGACTACCTGGATACTTGCACACATTTTATCTTTCTCGTTTTTATAACCACATTGTTGCCAACATTTGGAATGTCAATGTGGGACAACATAGCGTGAAGCGGGCACCACTGCAACCCCCCCCCCCCTTACACACACACACATTCACATTTTAAATATTACATTATCTGTGTTTAAGTCTGTCTGCCCAAATATATACAGTTGTATATAAACATCTTATCTATTCATCAGCTGATCATGTCTATAAAACATCACTCCCAGAAATACACACAAACATCAGAGATTCAATAGGATTTTCCTGAATTCTGATCAATTCATTTGAATTAAACACATATCATGGCTGCTGCTGAAGCACAGCTACAGGCTGCCAGGCAAGGCCAGGGCCAAATGCAGGACTTTTGGCTGTCCTGCACAGGGTGATGTGGGACACGGGACAGGGGGGCTAAATGCGGGACTGTCCCTCCCAATGTGGGACGGTTGGCAAGTATGTAACCACAGTTAGTAATAATTAAAGACCTAGCATTTCTGGAAGGAATGCATATCGCCAGTTTTAGACGAGGGTCATCTTGTGATGAAAAATGACAGAGTTACAGACATTTTGCTCAAACTTTGAAAATAGCATTCTGCACAAACGCATAAGGTATTACAAGATGTCTGCTCAGAGTATGTCTCAGCTTCTACCACACCATATTTTATCTCAGGGACTGAATTACAGCCATTTTTGTCTTTCCTAAGGTCAGTTGGCTGTGGCAATCATCTTGAAACACAAACACAGAGAAAAATATTATTGCCTGCCCTTTGCTTTTTGGTGGCTGAGCAGTAAAATATATTTAGAGACTTTTTAATATTGTTAACAAATACAAGCGTACAGAATTTGTCATTGTGGTTATGAATAATACTGATAAGTTAGATCAGGATGAAACTTCCTCCCAGGAGCAGCTCCACCACCATGTGATCCGCATCTCTGCCCTCCCGTCAGAAGGTGTGTGTGTGTGTGTGTGTGTGTGTGTGTGTGCGGGTGCAGAGCTGCTACTACTACAACACCTCCCCTCCTCCCCCTTCCATCACACTCACGCTCCCCGCCTCCCCTCAGACTCCTGGTTCTCTCGGACTGCAGCAGAAAATCCGCTGCATCGAACAGGGAAGAAAGACGAAATCGTTGTGCCTGTAAGTCCGGGACCTCACCCCCACACCTCCCCGCAGACTCCGTCAGCGCTGAACTGTAAGTAGCCTATTTTCCATTTCTCTCATTCAACCTAACTTCATCATGGTTTGCGCCGAGATATTCGTGTCTCCTCATCAGCAAATCCATGAAACATTCAGGATCCCTCTTCCTTTTAATCTCTGCACTTTGTAAAATCCCTACAGTGGGAAATAAATGGAAAAAAAAGGATTGACGGGGAAAGTTAGGGGAACTTTTCGAGTTCAGGACAGATATTTGACGGAATAATCCTTTAGGATAAACTGCTTTATCAGGTCAGTCTGCAGAAAACGGGGCTCATTCATCTGTGGGCTGCTTGGGGTGGAAGTTTTTCAAAAATGCTGCAAAAGCACAATTCGGTCGTTTAGTGATCTGACGTGTGCGCGTGTTTTCGGGGGGTGTCAGGTTATGGGGGGAGTGACCAGTGGAGCTGAACAAAGGAGGATTCCCCGTCCTGCAGACGTACCTGCGGGCTCAGTGATTCTGCAGCAGCCGAACAACAGATCCATCTTTGGCTCCTGAGCCAGAGCTGCGAGCAGCAGTCTGTGTGTGTGTGTCTGTGTGTGTGTGTGTCTGTGTGTGTGTGTGAGAGAGAGATCTTCCTGTAGCCACTGTGACGCCGCCTCGCAGGCAGCAGGACGCTCTGAGATCTAATTATGGGACGCGGTTTGCGCCAAAAACTCAGCGCTGATTGATGCGCCTTCCTGTGTTCATGTACACGATCTGCCCCCACCCCCCCCACCCCCCATCTTCATCACATACCATCCCAAGCTATTTTGCACAGCTTTGTTGGATTTTCTGCTGATTTCTTATTAATGCAAGACCACTGATCAGATCATGTCAGTTGCAGGTGGGTTTCTTCATTTAAAATTGAACATAAGTAAAATAAAATACACGCTTTTAATAGAAATCTCCTTCTGATTGACTGCCCTCAATCCTTTCTTTGGATGGTTCAGAGATTTAGTTTGTCAGCTGTTACAATTATCTTGGGATTTGGCTTGACTCCTCACTTTCCTTTCAAACTTTCATGACTTTTCTCTCTAAAGTGAAACCCAGAATAAGAGTTCTCTCTTTCAAAATAAATGTTATAAACATCTTTTGGATAAAGTGACAGCCCTCCCAGTCTTTGCCTAAGGAGATGTAATTTACAGATCCTTCCTCCACAAACTGGACAGCCTTTCCCAAACCACCGGAGTTCCCTTCAGCCTCACAGACAAACACACTGTTTCTGTTCATCGAGGAAATCCTAGTAAAACCCCATCTTACCTTCATTTATTCCTTAATATTCATAGGAACATCCATCCTCTTTGTTCCATCTACACTAAAGCAGGCACTTCCTTTGGCTGATCATCTTTTCAGTTTTCTGCTGCTAATGATAGGAACCTTTTGCAACAGTTGTATTCCATTTTCATCTCTTAAAGGTTCTGTGAGAGCACCACTTCATGATTGTTGCACGTTTGTAGCAATCTCATTTTTGCTTTTTACAAAAAATATTTTATGTATCTGTTTCAGCCATTTTATTGTCATTCGTGCTCTCAGTCTGTACAATTTGATGCTTGCTTGTTTGTTGGGAATACGTTCTTTTGCTTTTTTACCCTTTTAGTTTTTTGATGCCTGTTGGCCAGGTCATTAATTAAAATTAGATTTTGTTCTCATTGGCAATCCTTGTTAAGTAAAAGGTCTTCTTATAATAATAATAATAATAATAATAATAATAATAATAATAGTTATTAGTTCAGCTGCTCTCTGACTGCGACACACTTTTAAAAGCTTTAACTCTGACTAGAAAGTGACTTTGAGATAGAGCTGCTTGATTATGGAAATAAATAATAACAAATATTTGGGAAAATGAATTTAAAAAGTTCACTGAGTCTGGAAACAATGTATTTCTGCATTTAAAGAACAGTGAATTGCTTTAATGGTGAAAATTTCCTTTGATGAACTTTCACCTAAAATAAGTAACAAAATATATTTTTAAATGCGGAGTACTGAAAGCAAATACAAATATAATGTACTCCAATATATTGTAGTAGAAATCTGTTTCCTCCCCAAATTTTGTTTTTATTTATTTAAATTTAGTGTTTTATGATGTAACAAGTTTTTTTCATGTAAAACATTTAATTATATGGTAGAATAATAAAATAATAAAAAAATGGCAAAATATCACAAATTTCACAAATTTTGGGCCCTTATGGTGGGTCTGAAGGCTGCAGTTTGAACGGTGGAAGTGGAACAAAGGGGAGGAAAGTGACAGATGAGTTTAGCATAAAAAGATTTCCCCAAATTTCCCATTCAGCCTTGTGGAAATTCTGAGCAGGTGTCTGATTCAAAGCAGTTGCCAGAATGTATAATGGTTCCGTTTGAATAGTTATTTGTCCAGTCAGGAAATTGCTGTTTGCCTTGAGCCTACATGTATACCTCAGTGTTTGGTTTAGCTCAGCAGATTACAGTCCAAGCACTGAGTCAGTCTGCTTCACTGTTTCTCTCACACTTTCATCTATGTTTGAGGAGACAAAGCTCATTGTCCTAATGCCAAAGCAGGGCAGATAAAGTTTGTCAACACACTCATACAAAATCATCAGAAAGACTATGGACTAACACTTTTACACCCCCAATTTAGAAAAATTTGGAACATTCTGTAAAATGTAAAAAATTTAAGATGCAATGATAAACTCATATTTAATGCACAATGTAACATAGTAAACACATGAAGTGTTAAAACAAAAAACATTGCCATGAAAAAAAAGGATCCTTTTGAATTTGATTGCAGCAGCACATCTTTAAAAAGTTGTTGCTGTGCCATGTTTCCCACCGTGAAGCATCCCTATTTCTGGAGGGTTTGGAGGGGAATGTTGGCCCATTCAGGTCTGATGGAGGATTCATCTTTGGTGGAATTTTATTTTTGTTTCAGAATGTATCAAATAGATAAATTAAAATGAGGTTGATAATTTTCTTTTATTGGCGTTATCGTTTCTTCGTGTCTCTGTCTCTTTCTACTGAAGACACTGGAGGACAAAAGGCTCCGGTGCCCTTCACCGACCCCTCCCTCTCTCTTAGAGTCAGGGGGCGTGGCCTATCGCCTCAGGTAGCCAGTTCCTCTGCAGCGTTAGCCCCCGCTAGGAGTTAGCAAGCTAAAGAAACACTGTTTGATATTGGGGAAAAAAACAAAATGGAATTGGTTTCAAGCTGAAGGGAGCACTTCAGATTCAAATCAAATGACCGAGGAGAACCGCTGAACCTTTGGGAGCCGGTGTGTCACATTTGTGCTCCTGTAACCCTGTGCTTTTGTTAGTTTGCACTTTTTTTTAAAAGAAACTGGCAGTTTTGTCTGTCTTCTCTATGTAAACTAAACTGCCCTTCAAAAAAATAATAATCATTAGTTTTATAGACTTCATAATCCGTACTGTTTTGGTTGAATGTAGGTTTTATTTCTGTTTTTTTTTTTTAGTTTTTATTCAAGTACATTCTTTGTTAACAGAGGTTGAGAGTCCATTTTATTTTTGTTTTCGGTTGTTTTGTTTATTTTGTGTTCCAGTTCCAGACTTAAGTGTTCTTTTGAAATTAAAGTTTAATAATCTTTGAGAGGATGTACTTGCACTATTATGTTATTATCATTACATTAGTTTAAAATGGCCTCCAAACGATATTATCGTTTATCACAATATTTCTGAGACAATTAATCGTCCAGCAAAGTTTGTTATCGTGACAGGCCTAGTGTCAGATGTTTTCAATCTGGTCCGTTCAGCACCTGGACTCCTCTACTATGAAGCCATGCTGCTGTCGTGATGCAGTATGTGGTTTAGCACAGTCTTGCTGAAATATGCAAGACCTTCCCTGAAAATGATGTCAACTGGATGGGAGCATAACTCCAAAACCTGTGCCTTTCCAGATATATAACACTGAAGCTCCATTGGAGGAAATGCAATGACATCATTTAATGCACTAAATCCCTGTATTGTGTATTCTAAATATGATACATGAATCATATGATATACTAAATCATATATTCATTTTTCTAAAACGTCCAGCTGTAATTAGCTGTTTGATGGTTGAAAAACACCATGAATGTGTGCCGGTGATCAGGCAGGACTTTCAGCTTCATATCCTGAGTGAGCAATCTGTCTGCACTAGTTAGTTTACTTTTAGGCCATATTTAGTCCAATTTTAGCCTACACCTTTTTCAACCCAAAATATTTACCTACAGTCAGCTTAGGGTTACTATCAATACAAGATCAGCATTCATGAACTTGTGTTTATCTTGCACGTTTACATAGCATGATATCGCTAAATGTTCGTATTCTATTCTGTCCAATTTATCGCCAGAAATAAAGCATGGTTTTAAAGCTTTTAAAAAAAACAACTTTGCTTGTTTTTCTTATCTCCACAGCTAAACGATGCTTGACTGAATAATACCCTAGCAGCTATCAGTACAGCTGAGTTGGACTAAACCAACTCATAGCTGCGGGAGGGATTTTGTCCAAGGTAGCAATTATTTTTAAAATAAAATTTGTAATTAGTAAACAAGAAAGTAAAATTAGACTATATAAATATTATTTGCTGTTGACTTAATGGTGGGAGTAATAACATGGTTTTTAAGTGAAAAGTGCACCTTTTGTGCACTGTTCAGATTTGCCACCAGGTTGTTTGTCTTAATTATTTATTTTATTCTTTCATTCTTCAAATTTCTACTTTACTGTCATGACAGTTCTATCACTGAGACTGATGTTTGTTTACAGCAGCATGTAAATGTTACATCTTTCCCATTTGTAAGTTGTTGTGGAGACCCTTTTGTAAAATGTTAACTAATCTTTTATTGATAATATATTCTCACAGTTGAGTTACTGCGGAATATTAAACACATATGCTGCCTGGCAGTTTTGAAAATATTACGCTACACCTTATATTTTGTGAGTTGGGTGTTAGGAATGTGTACTGGAATTTTAAAACAAGGCTATATAGTAAAAGGTTATCTTTTTTTAATTTTTAAATTTTTTTTAGTGTAGTAAATAATTAGTCTCATTAAATTTTGAGGCTTCAGTCGTTTGTTGCATCATATTGTATTGCATCAAATTGTATTGTGTTGACTCAAAACTCAACTTGTGATTCAGGAGTGTTGACAGGAACGCGGGGTATAATGTCCAGAGAGCGAGACCAAAACCAGACACGGAGACAGCAGCTGAAGGTAAGTGTGTTTATTTACAATGTTGTGACTCTATACAGTGCGTGCGTCGTGGTAGGATCTGGAAAGCAAGAGGAACAGGGTGAGTCTCGGGTACCAATCCTGCTATCAGCTGAGCACCGCATGAAGAACGTATTTGTGGTTCTTTGGTCTTACAGGTCCAAGTGGTGTCCAGCGGCGAGGAGAAGGAGAGGGAGGCG
>NC_051443.1:1333812-1375424 GCF_001649575.2 Kryptolebias marmoratus
ACAGGAACGCGGGGTATAATGTCCAGAGAGCGAGACCAAAACCAGACACGGAGACAGCAGCTGAAGGTAAGTGTGTTTATTTACAATGTGGTGACTCTATACAGTGCGTGCGTCGTGGTAGGATCTGGAAAGCAAGAGGAACAGGGTGAGTCTCGGGTACCAATCCTGCTATCAGCTGAGCACTGCATGAAGAACGTATTTGTGGTTCTTTGGTCTTACAGGTCCAAGTGGTGTCCAGCGGCGAGGAGAAGGAGAGGGAGGCGTTCAGGTGATCCAGGATTCGACTAGCCAGTAATTCCGTCCAGGTAAGTATCCAGGTGTCCCAGGTACGTATCCGTGAGTCCACAGTTCCGTGACGTGGCAAGGTATCTAAAACAAGGTGCATAGAAAGACGTAATCAATACTTTGTCAAGACTTGGTTAGAAACGGTGGCTGCGACTCTAACCCAGGAGGTTCGATGCTCCAGCGAAGGTCTGGTCTCAACTGGAGGCTTAAGTACTGGCAGTCTTCATTATCCTGATCTGGATCACCTGTGAAAGTAGGAACTAGAGGAGCCGCCCCAAGGCGGGGCTAAGAACCCAGATCCCTACAAGTGTATTGTATCAGGTTGCATTGGTTTTTCTAATCATTTATCTTTAATATATCATTTGATTGGCAGTTTGTTGAGATATTCATCATATCCACAGTCCTAATAGGCAGGTTTTATGACATCAGGACTGAGAAAAGCTAAGTCTACTGCTACAAGTACCATAGTCAACAGGAAGCAGGCAGTTTATCAGATTTTGGAAAGTAAAAGACTGACATTCATTTGTTTCACTCTTACTACAATGTGCAACGCTGGGGGTGGTCATATTTTAGAAAGTGGTATATGTAGTCATCATTGTATGTACCCATACAAAAATGAATGGAGCAGTGCAAGTGAAGCACCTGGGGGGCAGTTAGGAATTAGGTGTCTTGCTCAAGGACACCGTGACATATGGAAAAGTTGAGGAATCAAACCTGCGATTGTCCAGTCCCTGTGCCTACCATAATGGTCATGCAGTCAAACACACTCACTCTCACAAGATTCTATCTAATCAAGAGCGGAGCACTTGCACAGAGCAGCTGGCCAAGCTCTGGCCATTGGTAAAGCCTCACAGCTGTTTTATATACAAGCAATCAGGCAGCCGTGTGTGTGTGTGTGTGTGCATCAGAAGGAAATCCCACATTAAATGCTGGGTTCTTTGGTAGTTCCCTCTGCATCAGAGCATCTGTTAAAATATGAATTTATGTGTTTTTGTCCTTCATTTGTACTCAGTGGATCTCTGGGTTCTAAGGCATAACGCTGATGCTTAATGTAGTGTGCATTCATTACTTTAAATGAAAACCTTCCTTCCACTGGCACTCACACTCCTTCTAAAGTCTCTTGAGGATGCATGCTTGAAGTGCTCAGCCATCTTAGGCCTGAAAGTATTTAGTTTTAGATGTTTGGGCCTGTGGGCATGACTTTAATGAACAAAATCAACTTGAGTTTGTGTCGAAGACTGTAGTTGTCTGTAGGGAGAATAGTCACTTATTGAAAGCCCCACCTGTGACTTGCTTTAGCTTCAACAGTTTCAGTTAAATGCAGCCTCAGTGTAGGGATGTTCATTTTATAGTCCATGTAACATCATGTTTTGGTGCCAGAAAGCCTACAGATTTGGATGAAATAGTAATAAATCCCCAAAAGTCACTGTTTTCACAGTAATTTTTTAATTTTAATATGCATCTTTTTGAAGAACAGAGTGACTTTGGTGGGAGAGGCTCACATTACATGGAAGCTGGTGTGACAGATAACAGTTCACAGTTTCACTTTGACAACCAGTGTGGATCTATGAAGCTGTAGTTGAATTTTTCAGAAATCAGTCTTGAAGTTGAAAACAAAAAAGACCATTCTGACATGAACATGCCAAATTGACATGTAGCTGCTTATTGCAGCAACAGAAAACATTATGGAGGTGAGGGAGTACTTACCCCAAGAATCCAGCTCAGCTCCCCTCACCAACTAATGAAGGCTACCCAAGCCACAGGACAGGGCACACTGACCAGGATATTGTGCTGCTTTGGCTCAAGGAGGGAGGAATAGAGATCTGCTCAACACACCAGTAAAACAATGTAAAAAATGGAAGATTTTGCTGTTCTGCAGTGCTGTTTGTCTTGGGAATAGCCACCTAAGTTTACTCAGGTATAGCTTGAGATAAAAAGTAGGATTTCCTTTTCTTTAACTGCTTTTACTAGCAACAGAGGGTCTGTGGTTCACAGCTGCAGCTCTAACCACCATCCAGAGACTAAATGGTGCTGGTTAGAGCTGCAACTGGCAAGGGCTCCGGCCACTGCTTTGGATGGCATCTAACTAAGTAAGTAAGTAAGTAAAGTTTATTTATAAAGCGCTTTTCACAGACAAAATCACAAAGCACTGTACAATAATAAAAACAGTAAAAACAAAAATCAACCTTAAAAACCATACCAGACACAAAAACCACCAGAAGAAACAGAACAAAATCAAGAGATTAAAGCCTGGGAAAATAAAAATGTTTTTAGCTGCTTTTTAAAAACCTCCACAGAGTCAGCAAAACAGAGCTGCAAGGGCAAACTGTTTCACAATCTTGGGGCCACCGACTGAAAGGCGCAGTCCCCTTTAGTTTTTAACCGTGTTCGTGGAACAACCAAAAGATTCTGACTCTCAGAATGAAGACCACGGGCAGCAGAATATTTATTTAGTAGTTGACAAAAATGGTCAGGAGCCTGGCCATGTAATGCTCTGTATGTCAACACAAGAACTTTAAAATTAATTCTAAAATCAACCGGGAGCCACTGTAATGAAAACAGAACAGAAGTGATATGACAAGATTTACTGGATTTGGTGAGAAGTCTGGCTGCTGCATTCTGTATGGATTGCAAACGTGAGCTTGAGGCTTTATCCAGGCAAGAAAAAAGGGCATTACAGTAGTCCAGGCGAGATGTTACAAAAGCATAAATGATTTTCTCTAGGTCAACTCGGGAGACCATTTCTCTGATTTTAGAGATGTTTTATAAATGAAAGAAACAAGAACGGGAAACAGCTTAACTACAGCTTTGCAGCTGGCCAACACTGGTGGTTAGATCTGCAGACAGAGTTGTTGAGGCTCTGTGTTTCAGAGCTGATGGTTAGACTCCACCTGAACCCTCTTGGATTGGAGGCAGAGGCGAGAGAGGTGTCTACCCGAAGGTTCGAGAGCTTGAGACCCTTCAAGGCTTGAGAACCCTGGAGGCCGTAAAGAGGCTGAGACAGGGCCTGGAGAGGGCTTTGGGACTGACTTGGCATTCTTTGGAGGCTTTGGAGATTCTGAAGGCTTTGGAGGTGACTCTGGAGGCACAAGCTCTGCAGATGGTTCAGAAGTGGCTGGAGGCTCTACAGGCAGTTCTGGAGTGGGTGACTCTGAAGTGAATAATTCTGAAAATGGGTCTGTACCAGAGATGAGAACCTTTGGGGATACCGTGTCAGACACAGGGATCTCTGTGTGTTCAGAAGGCTCAGGGAGCTGTTGCTCTGAGGACTCAAGGAGCTGAGGCTCATACACTGGAGAAGGCTGGAGTCCATGGGTGACTGATGGAGGTACACTCATAAAGCTCCAGGACCGGACAAGGTGTCAGGCCAGACGCTGAAAACCTGCGCCGACCAGCTGGCAGGAGTGTTTCTGGACATTTTCAATCTGTCCCTGCAGCTCGCCATGGTTCCTCAGTGCCTCAAGTCTTCCACCATCATCCCTGTACCGAAGAAGAGGTCCATCACCAGCCTGAACGATTACCGGCCCGTCGCTCTGACCCCGGTGATCATGAAGTGCTTTGAGAGGATTCTTCTGAGGTACATCAGAGACTTCATCCCCACAAACCTGGACAGCCTTCAGTTCGCCTACAGAGCGAACCGGTCAACAGAGGATGCTGTCTCCATCACTCTGCACACAGCCCTGACCCATCTGCAGCATCCCAACACCTACGTCAGGATGCTATTTGTAGACTTCAGCTCAGCATTTAACACCGTCATTCCAGACAAGCTGGTGCTGAAGCTACTTGAGGTGGGGCTGCCCGCTTCACTGTGTCATTGGATCAGAGACTTCCTCACCAACAGGCACCAGGTGGTGAGAATAAGTGGCTCAACATCGTCTCCACTGGTCCTTAACACAGGCACGCCGCAGGGCTGTGTGCTCAGCCCAGCTCTCTTCACCCTGTTTACACACGACTGCGTGGCCATCCACCCCACAAACACAGTCGTGAAGTACGCGGACGACACAACAGTAGTGGGTCTCATTTCAGACAACAACGAGACCCACTACAGAGATGAGATTCTGCAGCTCACTCAGTGGTGTTCAGCCAACAACTTGGTGCTGAACACAGGGAAGACCAAGGAGGTCATTGTGGATTACAGAAGGTCCAGGAGGTCGGCTCACACTCCCCTTCTCATAGATGGAGAAGTGGTGGAACGTGTGGACAACATCAAGTTCCTGGGCCTCCACATTACGTCTGACTTCTCCTGGAACACAAACACCTCCCACCTGGTGAAGAAAACACAACAAAGGCTCTTCTTCCTCAGGAAACTGAGACGGGCTGGACTTTCCTCACGGCTGCTCGTGAACTTTTACAGGGCGATGATTGAGAGCATCCTCTGCCTCAACATGACTGTGTGGTATGGTAGCTGCACAGCACTGGAGAGGAAACAACTTACACGGGTGGTGAGAACAGCACAAGGCATTGTGGGATGCCCCCTCCCAGACCTGGACTCTATTTACACAGACCGGGTCAAGAAGAGAGCTGGATCCATAGCGATGGATTCCAGCCACCCGGGTCACAGACTGTTCGTGCCGCTGCCATCGGGCAAGCGGTACAGAAATATACGGACTACAACAAATAGATTGAGAAACAGTTTCTTCCCCACAGCCGTCAGAGCCATTACTCCCTGCCGTCCCCCCCTCCAACATATATCATAACCTCGCAGTCACACATACATATTCTCCACCACCACACAGCCATATTGTTCTGCACTTTGCACTGTTACATTATCTGTACTTTGCCATAATTGGACCTGCTGCTACTTCTTTGGTATTGTTGAGTGCCTTTAGTTAATTTAGTTGTATATATTGATATTATTATTATTGTGTGTTTGCTTATTTATACGGTATATATTTGACCTCTTGCACGGGAGCTGCGGTGGAAATTTCGTTGAATTCTGTTCGATGACAATAAATGCTATCTATCTGTACTGAAGGTACTACAGGCTAATGGAAACACGAGGAGCGCTGCAGCCACTGAAGACACAGGGGACTCTGCCAAATCAGCCTTCTTTCAACAACAACATCAGTGAAATGTTGGACGGTTCAGACTCCAAAGACTGTGTAGGTGGGACAGCAGCCACAGGAGACACAAGAGATGCTGCAGCCAATGGAAACATGTGCCCCTTTTCCATTGGCTCTACTTGAGGAGCCCCGCTCCACTCCACTCCACTCGGCTCGGCTCTGTAAACAATGCATCGCGTTTCCACCCGCCAGTCTGCTCGGTAGCAGAGGAACGCCTCCTTGTGTTGGTGGGAGGGGGGAGGCGGGGTCCAAAGCCACACCGTGCGCTACCGCATTTGTGTAAATAACGGAAGAGCTATGGACAACGTTGGCCCTGTGTTGTTGCTGTTTTTTGAGCTTCTGGGGATTTTCCTGAGACTTCAGGAAAAGAGGCGCAGAGGAAGAAAAGCTCTGGATGATGCGATTGTTGCACGGAGTCGGACAGCTGTTATCCACCGGACATTTTAGGCTTTACAGCGCCTTCAGCTGGGGGACAAACATTGCAGGGTAAGCTAACGCTGTTGTTTATATTCCTATTACTTCGCTACCATTCCAAAATTGTCTATCGGTGTTTTCTTCGCTCTTCTTACGCTTCAATCTGACCACACCCACGACCAATAAGTGAACAGGAGCTAGCTTGCGTCACCCACGAAAGCAGGGCCGCCCGGTTGGACACTGCTTTGAAGCAGGGCCAAAAATTGCCGGGGCTGGCCTCGAAAAAATGCCGGTGGAAACACGCGCAAAGCGAGCCGAGTAGAGTGGAGCCGGGACCTTTAGAGCCAATGGAAGAGGGGCAATGGTGAGCGCTGCAGTGTCTGCCCATTCTGAGGCAGGAGTAGATGGGGTTCTAGTTGCACCCGGCATAACCCTCTTGGAGGGATAAGGAGCATCAATGTCCAGCAAGACCCCCTCGGAGCTGTGAGAAGTGTCTTTGTCTGGCGGGACCCCATTGGAGATGTGAGAGATGTTTATGTCAGGTCAGGCTCCACAGTGGCTTCTGTGAGGTCTTCATTCAGGAGTCTGACTTTGGACAATATGCAGCAGAAATCAGTCACGATTAAGAGTTCAGGTTTTGAAAAAAGAATGTTTTCCATGAGAGTGAATGCAGTCCTTTGATGCATTATATTGCCAAAAATATGTGCTCACCGATCCAAATTATTGGAATCAGGTGTTCCAATCACTGCCAACACAAGGAGCTTGAAGAAACTAAATACTTTTAATAAACAAAAGCAAAGGCTTACAAAACTCAGGAGGACAAATAACTTGAGGTAATTACAAGGAGACACAAACTACACATTACTGTGACAATTCTTCACCAATAAGAACATGAACAGAGACTATAAAGGCTGGGCTGATGAGGGAGTGGAACAGGTGAGTGAAAGATGTAGATGGGAGTGGCAGGCTGACATGAAAAATCACTGAGGAGATGAACTGAGGGAAAGTGAACGATGGCACTAGGAACACAGAGGGGACAGGGAGCAAAACTATACAAAAATCATATAAAGAAACACCAGAAACAAACTAAGACACAAGATTCACAAGAAAACAAAAAATAAATAAAAAACACGCAGATCCTGACAGAGTTTTTCCTAACTTCTTTCTGATCATCACAGATGTAAATATATATAAAGTATCAGCACAGACTGTGCTCTGTCTTTTTACTGTGTGTGACTGTAGTCAGACAAGGTTGTGTTTAAGTAAGTCAACTTTATGTATTTACCACTTTTCACAGGATAAAAACCACAAGGTGCTTCACAGTAAAAATGTAATAACAAATATACATAAAAACATTGAACACAAAAGATAAAACAAACAGAGGGGCAGAAAAGAAAAAAAAACAACAAAAAAGCATAAAAGTAAAATACAGGAGTTTTTCAAGACTTTCCAGAACCTTGCAGCAGTGATGATATACATATAACATATGTGCAAAATTATTTTTTTTCTTTTTTTCATTCCACAGAAATAGATGTTATTGTGTTATAAAGAACCTAAAATAGATGAAAGTAGCATTCCTAGAAGGAATACATGTTGGTCACCGCCTTGCATCCTAAAGTTTAAAAGAATTATATAACACAGTCTCTTAGCACACTGAATATGATTTGGGGATGACTCCCAGCTATGACCAAACCAGCTAAGGTTGATTAGTTATGGTGGCCATCTTGAATTGGGTTGACTCTAAAAGTTAGTCATACATTTAAAACTTGAAAAAAGAAGTATATATTTACAGAATAGAATCTTTTAATTTGGTCCAGGTTATACAAAATGCTTTACAATATACACTCACTGGCCACTTTATGAGGTACACTTTGCTAGTACCTGGTTGAACCCTTTTTCGCCTTCAAAACTGCTTTAATTCTTTGTGGCACAGCTTCAACAAGTTGTTTGAAATATTCCTCAGAGATTATGGTTCATATTGACATAAAAGCATCATGCTGTTGCTGCAGATTTGTCAGCTGCACATCCTTGATGTGAGTGTCCCATTTCACCACATCCCAAAGGTGATCAATTGGATTGATATCTGGTGACTGTAGAGGACACTGGAGTTCAGTGAATCAAGACTCATCGGAGCAGACAATTTTTTTCCAATTTGTTATTGTCCAATTTTGGTGAGTCAGTGTGAACTATAGCCTCAGTTTCCTATTCTTAGCAGACAGTAATGAGACCCGTTGTCAGGGTTTCCCCCAGAAAAGAGGCTAAGCCTGGTGGTAGGTGGCCAATCGCCGGCCGGCCATGATTTAGTTAAAAAAAATGATTAAAGTTGAAAATATGGCTATTTATAATATTGTAAAATACTTGTCTCAAATATTTACACAACTATAGTTTTACAAAAAGGCACTTTTGAAATATTTTTTAAACAAAAATCCAATTAAAATAAATACTAATTGTTTGCACCTAATTTGAATCCTAATTTAAGTCACATTTACAAATAAATTAAATTAACATAAATTAAAAAGTGCAAACAAAGCACCAACACACGTCTCACTTCCAGGCCAATGAATAACAACAGAGAACTCTGACAGACAGACAGATGCTGTACTGCACTGTGCTTTTTGTGGCACAGGCTGCATGTTGGATCACTACATGGAACAACAAAACAAAACATATCTAATGCTGAATTTAATAGCATCATTTTACTGTTAAACATGGAGGAATTAGCATGTGTCATATTAATATTTTCACTAAGTACAAAACATGCTTACTGTATTCGGTCTGTATTTCGGCTCAACTAACCATTGTGGTCTATAAACACTCCTTTTTAGCGGCTGCAGCAGTAACCTCCTTCCGTCAGTTTTGATTTGTTTCGTTATCTTTGTGATCTCTCATAGACAGATCATATAAATGCTGATACAGCAAAACCAGCTCCGCTATTGCACCAAAATCGTCCATTTTGAATGGAGTGGGACATGCGTGGTCCGCGCGAAGTTACAAAAATTGGGAGGTGCACAATCACGTGCCGCAACACTATGCGGGGCCTTCACGCAGGGGCGGGGACAGCGCAATTGCGTCACTGTTGGCGCGCGAACTCTCGTGTGGTGAGCAACACATCAGGTTGATGTGGGTGGGAAAAATTACGTATTTTACAATAAACAAGCGGAGCTTAGCCTGGCGGCCCACCAGGCTTACAATACACTGAGGGAACCCCTGTGGTCTGCTGCTGTAGCCCATGTGTTTCACGGTTGGGCGTGTTGTGAGTTCAGAGATGGTATTCTGCAGACCTTTGTTGGAGCAAGTGGTTATTTAAGCTGCTGTTGTCTTTCTGTCATCTTGAACCAGTCTGCCCATTCTCCTCTGACCTTAAAAAGGTTTTTTTTGTCCACTCAAATGCCCCTCACTGGATATTTGTTTTTTCTTTTTTAGATCTCTTTAAACCCTAGAGATGGTTGTGTGTTAAAATTCCAGTATATCAGTAGTTGCTGAAATACTCAGATCAGCCTGTCTGGCACCAACAATCACGACACATTCAAAGTCACTTAACCCCTTTTTTCCTCATTCTGATGCCCAGTTTGAACTTCAGAAAGTCATTTTCACCACGTCTACATGCCTGAAGACATTGCATTGCTGCCAAGTGATTGGCTAACTAGAACTTTTTTTTTTTAGCTTGTTGCCTATAGTTTCTTCTTTCAGCTATAACTGCCCACAGCCAGATACAAAAGTTTTTCTTCATTTTATAGACATATTGGAGTAATATGTTTTTTAACATCACTTCCCAACCTGGGGCATCTGTGAGAGGAAATAGGAGTACCCGTAGTAAACTCACGTCTCTACAGAGAGAGAACATGTAAACTCCACCCAGAAAGGCCCTGTGATGAACTTGCAACCTGTCCAGGGTGTTCCTGCCTCTTGCACATTGACTTGCTGGAGATAGGCACCAGCTCCCCGCGACCAAGAAAGGAAAAAGAGGTAAAGAAAATGGATGATTACAAAACTTGCGGCAGGTGTAGGTGGGCGTGGCAGGCAGACAAGAGATAGACTGAGGAGAAGTGAATGATGACAGAGGCACAGAACAAGACAAAACATGAAGACAACAATAAACCCAAACCAAAAGAAACCAGAAACACTAAATACAAAAAGAAACACACAGTAAAACCGAATCCTGACATTTCTGCTCTAACACACCTGATTCAGATGGTTTAATCACCTCCTCACCAAATCATCAAGTTCTCCAGCAGCATGGCAACAAGTCATCCATTTAAAGGAAGAACACATCTAAAACATGCAGGAGAGCGGCCCAGGGGAATGGAGTTTGATACCCCTGATTTAGACAATCCGATATTTTGGTAGAAAGCTTTAGTTTCAAGCTTTTTGCTAAAGCCTCAGCGTCTTTGTTTCCCCAAGTAGTTTATTCTATTGTATTGTAGGACTTTGACAGTTTCAGGTCACAATGTTTTTTTAAAAACTCTTTTTAAAATATTTTTAACATTGTACATCAACAGCAATGAACAAGCCTCATCTGATCACAGCACCTTTTTTCCATATTTGGTAAGCTTTAGTGTGCATTTTGGCAAATTCCAAATGGCCTTAATATTTTACTGTAAGCAATGACAACTCTTCCATGAAGCTCAGCTATGTGCAGCTTCTGATAGTCCTGGGCAGCTCTTCTAAAGAGGGAAGAGCTGCCCAGCTTCATACATGTTAGCGTTGGATGTTTCTCTTATTAATGCCCTCTTTATCAGCTCTGTGAGTTTTGGTGGACAACTTTCTATTGGCAGGTTTTCTGCGGAGGCATCATTTTTTCATTTCATAATAATGGATTTGGACGTCTGAGGAATGTTCAGGGTTCGAGGATATTTTTGGGTCAATCAAATTTGATCTGTACTTCTCAAAATCTTTGTCCCTGACCTGTGTGGAGACCTCCTTGGTCTTCATGATGTCTCTTGCTTGGTGGTAGTCCTTACTACTCAGAGCTGTTGTACTGGTGTTGTTTCAAGGGTTTTTTCAAACAGAATTTGACACTTAATTTGCTCTCAGGTAAATCTTATTTAACTAATTCTGCATCTACTGAAGGAAATGGTTGCAGCTTCAGATCGAAGGGGATGGAAACTTTTGCAACCTACTTTACCTGTTACATGTATCACCTGCATTAAATTGTTAAAACATATTTTTCTGGAAAGCCTCACAGAGCAAATACAATGTTATTAAGATGCAATTAAAGATGTAAATTAAGATAAATTGTAAAGGCACCAGAGGCAGTTTCATCAAACTGAACTTATTCATAGTAAGTAATACCATATCACACCATTCTTATTCTCACAAAAGATTAGTTGGACAGACCTTGAGCTTCTCTCTAGAGTAAAACTCATGCTGCATATGTACATTGTATAGAGTTCTCATGCTATTTCCAGGAAAACCTAAACCTCACTTGTGTAGCATCTGTACAGCTTGGCAAGTGGTTTTATTCACATGATGTGCATGAGTAAATATTCACTGCAGCCATCTGCGGGCACCCCAAAAAGCCTTCAGGGCTCTGCACACATCACGTACATTTACATATAGTCAAACAGTATGTCCTATGCAAATTCAGAATCTTATCAGATCTTCATGTTTTATTGTTTGCTGTTGTTTATTCCACAAAAACAGTTCATTTGTATTTTGCTTGGAGATTGTTTCTCATATTGCAGATCATTTCTCTATTTCACTCTGTATGGAATGAGCATGACTTCCCAGAAAATGCCCCTTCAGAATGTATGTGTGTGTGTGTGCTTGCATCTACTGTATGTGTGTGTTTTGGAGTGATTAATGAATGTATCTGGATAGCATCAGCAGGCCATGACTGCATGACTGCAAGGAAATCATTTCTCCTCTCCCTGGACTGCTGATTCAGAGCTCACAGGAATTTTTGATGATTGCTAAAATCACATCATAAGGGTGCTACTCATAATAACCCCAATCATGACAACAGTGGAAGGTGTGAGAAGTTGCCATTTAGAAGGAAAAAAAAGGCATAAACAATATCGGCTTGACTGTTTGTTGGATAAAGGCCAAGGTTTGGGCAATCAAGAGGAGCCATGTCTCGTGGTAAAGTGCTACAGTGTTGTGAAAATTTGTTTGTTTCCTTACAGATTTCTTTTGTTTTTGCTTTTTTTGTCACACCTAAATGTTTCAGGTCATCAAACAAATCTTAATATCAGACAAAAATAACCTGAGCAAGTACAAAATGCAGTTTTCAAATGATAACTTCATTTATTAAGGGGAAGAAAGTATCCAAACTAACCTGGCTCTGTGTGAAAAAATAGTTTCCCCTGTTGATAAATCATGAATTAACTACAATTTGTTCATTTTGACTACCTATAGCTAGGCCTCATCACTGCCAGACCTGTAGAATCAGGAAATCACTGAAACAGAGCCATTATGTTCAAATGGAGAAAACATGGAAGAGTGGTGAACCTTCCCACCAAAACAACTCCAAGAGTGCATCTCTGACTCATCCAGGAGGTCCATCTAAAGCTCTGCAGGCCTCTCCTGCCTCAGTTCAGAATTCACCAATCAGAAAGAGACGACTGGCAAAAACGACCTCCATGGCCAAAACCACTGCTGAGCTGAAACAACACAAACACGTCTTACATTTGCCAAAAAATAAAACATCTTGATCATCCCAAAGACTTCTGGGAAAATATTCTGTGGACTGACGAGACAGAAGTGGATGTTTTTGGTGTTACAGCTGGTGTAAAACAAACACTGCATTTCAGACAAAGAACATCCCATCTACAGTCAAACATGGTGGTGGTAGTGTGATGGTCTGAGGCTGCTTTGCTGCTTCAGGACCTGGGTGATCTGCTCTACTTGATGGAACCATGATACCTGCTCTCTACCAGAAAATCCTGAAGGAGAATGGCCACGAGTTCATCACCTTAAAGCCAAGAACACTTGAGTTCTGCAGCAGGACGATGATCTGAAGCACAGCAGCAACATTCCTCCTCAGAAAGGGAAAGACTCATCAGGTATCATGAACACTTGGCTGCAGTTGTTGCTGCCAAGGATGGAACAAGCAGTTATTAGGTTTAGGAGGCAATTACTGTTTTACACAGGGCCAAGTTGGTTTGGATGGCTTTGTTCCTTTAATAAATGAAATCAGCATTTAAAAACTGCATCATGTATTTACTCAGCTTATCTTTGTCTATTATTATTATTATTATTAATAATAATAATCTGAAACACATAGGGCGTACGAGGGCAAATACTTTTTCACAGCACTGTATATGCGTTGGCTCAAACAAAGATAGGGTTGGGCATTTGAACTGGATTTCCAATTGTACCTTAAACTGCATTGAAAGACTTGTAAATGTCAGCATGAATAATCATTTCCATTAGAAGAAAACCAGATAGCCTATCATAAATAATAAAATGTCAACAGAGGAGGCAAATCTTTCATATTCTGCACTATGATGATGGCTTTGAAATTGTTGGTGGAAAGAAAAAAAAAGAGAGTAAAGAAACGTGGAGAAAAAGCCATAGAGATTGAAAGTCAAAGGGTTATACACAGACCTGGCTTATGCACCGTGTTTCTTGTTTGGTACAATATTAAAAGTTCTCTCAGCAATGCAGAGCATCAAGTTGATTTGGCATTTTTATTCTGGCCATTTGTGGCTGAAACTCTGAGACATGGTGAGGTTAATAACACACTGTGACCTTTTGTTTCAGACATGGAGCACCCACAAGAGCTCTGCTGGGTAAAATTAGTTGGTTTGCAGAAATTTATCTGCTATACAATCAATTCAAAACATTCACCACTCTTGGAACATGTTTATACTGTTGCTGGTTCATAAAATGTTTTGGTAACGGAAACACAAACAAACATTTATTCATCCACTTTTGACTTTTGGCACCAGGCGGGGAATATTAACGTTTTGTAAATAATAGCATTTTTTTTCCAGATCAAATGGAATTAATTAAACAGGAGAGGTGAGGGTGGCATCACCTCTTAATTTGCCTTTCTAGAACAAATACTGGCACAAGTCTATCAATCCATCCGTCTGTCCATCCATCCATCCTCTTTTTCAGTTCATCAGAGGGTCACATAGAAACAAATGAGACAAACAATCGTTAATGCTCTCACTCACACCTAGGGACAAATTAGAGATGCCAAATGACCTAACATGCATGTTTTTGGTCTGTGGGAGGAAACTAAAGTACCCAGAGAAAACCCACGGTGAGAACATCAAACTCAGCCCCAGAAGGCCCCAGGCTTATTAAAAACAGTTGGACAGAAATGTGTGTCAAATCCTGTGACTAAATGCTAAAGAGAGATTTCTGTCCAAAAAAGTGATTCATGAACCAACTAATGACACTTAAACAGAAAAAAATAAGGTTCCAGTGGGCTAAAGAAAAGCAGCCATTAACTGTGGATGTTTGAGTGAAAATGATCTTCAGTGATAAATAATAAAACCTCACCGTACAAAAAGAAAGATAATGGAACTTTTGGTTGCAGCTCCAAAAAAAGATTTTTAAAGAATAAAACACTGGCACTAAAAACTTAAGCAATGTTTTACCTCTGACTTTAAATTTGAACTTGACCATAGTTGTACTTTTGCACATGTGTGTCTACAGTGTAAATTTACAACAGAAAGTGTAATGAAACAGCAGAGGACAGGCTTCTCTGGGATTTGCACAGATGCCTTCATAGCCTCAGGCAGATTGTGTCCCATCATCTGGTTGCACACAAAGTTCGTTAGGACACTTTCCCTATTTCATTTAGCTGCTGCATTGCACCAAAACATTTTGGGCTGCTTGTGTTGCATTGGAGCCCCTGAGGCTTAAATGTTCAAGTGACAGATCCCAGAATATGTTTTATCTAAACCCTCTGAGCAGAGATGAGCAGAAACACCCTACATCAACCAGCTGAGGCTCATTTCAGGACTAAACCCGGGTTTAACACCTCTGTGTGCTTCTCACGCCAAGGTTTTTACTTATATAAAAGCAGATTAAGGTGAATTTATGTCCCCTTCAATATAACTTCAGTGTCTTGAAAAAGAATTTTATACCCTTTTAATTTTGTTTTGTTACAACTACAAACATCAAAGTACTTACTGCAATTTTATATCATAGACTAACACATAATTGTGAAATTAAAGAAAAAAAATGAGACAGTTTTAATTTTTATTTATTTTTTTTACAAATGAAAACCTGAAAAGTGTGGTGTTCTTTTGTATTTTGCCCGCCTGAGTCAGTTCTTTGTAGATCTACCTTTTGCTGCATTTCCAGCTGCAAGTCTTGTCTTTCAGAGTGTGTCCCTAACAGCTTTGCACATCTCGACACTGACATTTTTGTCCTTCTTTACTAAACAGTTGCAGCTCATTCATAATAATGTTCATCAATCATCAAATCAATTATAATAGCTAAGATCTTCATGCATGTGTCTGCTGAGAATGTAACGTATTGCTGATGGTTGTTTTGTTTGAGGACCCAGGAGTGCGAGCAGCAGGTGAGAAACATGCAGATATGTTTAAATCCATAATCTTTTAATAAACAAAACCAAAAAGCCAGGACTGATCAGAGGAGTTTCACAATAGTTTGTCTGCTTCTCACTGAGAACATTTGACAGGAACATATTAGCAACAGGTGTGATGAATAAGTGATCACAGGAGCTGAAGAAACAATAGTCACGAGAACACACAGAGGTAAAACCGGCAAAACCTACTAAACAAACTGAACAATGCAGTAAGGTAAATGCTGTGTTGGTTGAGATCAGACCACACTCAGTATCAGTGTTAATTCACACACACCTGATGTTCATTAACAGACACACAGCAGCTCAGAGTTTATGTGCCTTTAATCAGAGGAATCCAAAAGATCGACTTTCTTTATCATCATTAGTAACAGCACTGTCCAAACTTTCTTCTTCTTTGGTTTTATCTACGGTTGCAACACCAAGTAATTTTTTTTCCTCAGTATCTAAAGTTAAAATAATTTTTAACTCAGTCTGAGGTCAATGTGGAAGCAGTCATCAAACAGGTGACAGACTTCTGAAAGAGGTTTAGGTTTTCCAGACTCTGAAGATATTAGAAGGCACACAAACGCGCTGAATTTCACCACTGAGCATTCTTTTAAACTGCCAAACCCATAGGGGGCATTTTTAAATCATCCTTTATGGTCGCTGATCCAGAAGCAGCGACGTTGAATGGCGGCGGGATTGTGCCTTCATATCGGGAGGGACAGATGGTGTAAAACCACTGCCCTCCAAGCTCTCCTTCTCCTTTGCAATTCAACGTATTATAGTAGTTTGGTGTTTTTTACAAACAGGCAAAAGGACTAATGCGCAGACCTTTAAATCTCCAGTTACCAAAGTTCACAAAAAGTTCACAAAAACGAAGAATTCACAAATTTTCACTTTGGCTGGAGGTTTCATTATCAATCGTTTTTAGCGCTATTAAACAGAGGTTACATGTGGATGAAAAGTTTACCAGACATCTGTTAGGTTTGGGAGAGTTGGTCAAACTCAAAATTCAGGCAGACAAGAAGGAACTCAAGAAAACTAATTCATTAACAAGAAGGAATACAAAGGCTGATGAGGCCGCAACGAAATAACAAAAACTTACAAAACCAGGTTTTCAGGAACATGAGGAGGCGAGACACAGGGGGACGCAGACAACACATGGGAGTGACCACAGACCAGTGAGTAAGTGGAGGAGATAACCGGGTGATTAGGAGAAGTGGGCACAGGTGAGTGATTTCAAAACTTGGGGCAGGTGTAGATGGGCGTGGCAGGCAAACAAATGATTAACTGAGGACAAGAGAATATGACAAAGACCAGGGAACAAAAAACAACTGACAAAACTAAACACAGTAACAACCAAAAACAGAACAATAAAC
Organism: Kryptolebias marmoratus; assembly: GCF_001649575.2. NCBI lineage: Eukaryota > Metazoa > Chordata > Actinopteri > Cyprinodontiformes > Rivulidae > Kryptolebias > Kryptolebias marmoratus. Next base: position 1,350,447 of record NC_051443.1, read on the forward strand.
CCAAAACAAAAGAAACTTAAAGAACAACCCAGACAAGAACCCAAATCCTGACCATATCCGGCTACGTGTGGACTAGGCCCAAGGTGAAAGAACTTCAGAAATCTTCAAATTTAGTTTGCTTGCGATTGTTTGGTCTTCATTTATGAAAACAACCCAAGCTTTCAATATCAATATGTACTTTCAGTGTTTTATCCCCAAGATATTGTTCATTACAGTCTGTGATTGGGCCCGCCATCAGCAAACTACTGAATGATGTGTACACAAATGCCATTAGAGAGCTGGGTACAGTTTGCAGTTTATGTGTGATTTTCTGAGTGCTGCAGTCCTGGAAATCCTCCAAAAACACTTCAAAGGCATGAGGTGTAATTAGATAGAGTTCTGTTTCTGTATTGCAAAGCTGTGCTGACAGCAAACAAACTTATAATGACTGAAGTGCATGGCTTATTAGCTATAAATGACATTAGTTCAGATATTTTTGGGCAGTAATTTGGTTCTAATGGTATTCTTCATGACATTTTAAGAATTATTGATGTTTGATGATGTTTTTTGTTTTTGCCCAAACAAATTTGTAGAATTCCAATGAAAATATATTGTGAGAATGAAAGAATATTTGCTGTTTAAAAGCAGTCAAGTTTGTTCTTTACATCTTTTTAATTTTATTTTCTATTTTAGTGTTGTTTTCCATTTTGAAAAGTCACTGATCTTGCACGGATTGTTCTCATTAAATCATTGTCTTTTTCCAATCTTAGAACATCATTTCCACCTTTTATCAGTTAGAAATTTGACTATTTAGGTGTAAACATTTGTTCAAAGTTTGCTTGTAAGAAATACTGCAGTCAGCTTTTTAATGCCAACAGCTTTTATCCAGCTAAATCTGCTTGTTTCTTTCTGTCCCCACAGACTAATGGTTTCTTCTGCGGAGCTCTGAGAAGACTGAAGATCTCTGTGTTCTTACTCCCAATCCAATGGAAACAGACATTATAATTTAGTCATTAGTTTTTCAGCAGTTGCCTGGCTTTTCAGTGCTTCAAACTTCTTTACATTTCATTGTAACGTGAAGTAAAAATAGTACTTTATATTTGTTGCACCTGGTGTAAAAAAAACTCCAACAGAACAGGATTAAAATACTTTTAGTGCCAACTACCCTGTGCCAAGATGGATGAAGTACCAAACAACAGGACTTCCTTGGCCAAAGGTGCCAAGGACATTGCAAAGGAAGCCAAGAGGCAAGCTGCCAAAAATTTTAACAAAGCTGTTGATCGTGCCTCTGATGAATACTCGGCCCATCGCAGCTACAACCGATTTGACAACGAGGCCGAGGAAGAGGACAACTACAACTCTTACACTCAACCAGATGCTCACTATGCTGATAATGCAGCCAACGATGAGGATGAGGCATCTAGTGATGCAACAGAGGGCCACGATGATGAAGATGAGATATACGAGGGAGAGTACCAAGGTGTACCCGCCTACAATGATGGGAAGCCCCGGGACGGTCAGGTGGCGCTGGGCCAGCCAGTTTCTGACAGCCTGAAGAGTCGCAAGGAGCTGGAGAATGAGAGGCAGGCGGATGAAGAAGAGCTGGCCCAGCAGTATGAGCTGATCATGCAGGAGTGCGGCCATGGGCGATTCCAGTGGCAGCTCTTCTTTGTCCTCGGCCTGGCGCTCATGTCAGATGGTGTGGAGGTGTTTGTAGTAGGCTTTGTCCTGCCCAGTGCAGAGACAGACATGTGCGTCCCTAACTCTGGTGCCGGATGGCTTGGTAAGTTTGAAATTTTCCTTTTTTTTGTTTTGAAAGCGCATCTAACTGAGTTGTGAGTGCTGGAAGCCTAGTTGGTGAAAAAAATCCCAGAAAATTGTAGGAAAATTGTGAGAAAATATATGAATTTTTAGTTGCTGTTTCACAGAATTCCGAGTGTTTGCAACCAAGTGACCATGAAGATTGGGACGGTTTTTTGAGTGGCCAGTTTTTGAAAACCATAGCTTATTTTTATGTGCAAGTTCCATGCATTTCTTCTGCTCCTTACCAGCTTGCTTTGTACCCACCTCAGCAACTGCCCCCACATTTGTGATTTATTCTTCTGAAAAGCTGGTAAAGCTATTTTCCATAAGCTCTTTGAAGGTTTTTTTCAGGTTTTTAGGTTATTTTTTTATTACTTGCCACTGAAAGATGGATGGTAATGTTTTTGCATATGTGTGTGTGTGTGTATTTGTTTGTCTGTTAGCAAAATATTCCATGGACCATTGAACAAATTTTAATGAAACTTTCAGGAAAAAAATCACTGGATATACCTCTACAACCTGTTAATTTTGGAGTTAATCTGAAGTGGGCAGCCACAGTCAGCTGACCGTAGGAAACAGAAATGGCATCAGTTCAGTCATTTTACAGATATTAAGCTAATATTAGATGTGCTTACAGCTGATAAGTCATTCTAAACACATTCTTTGAGATCTATTCATTGCATGATATCTTTGCTTAAATACTTGCATTAATATGTGGAGTCAGTTCTGTTTGTCTGTTAGCAAAAAATCTCAAGATGTCTTTTAATGAAACTTTCAGGAAATAGTCATGTACATCTACAACTGAATAACCTTTGGAGTAAATCCATGGTTGAGAGTCATATTCTGAGTGTGAGATTGCACAGAATGTTAGTTAGAAGGTTTGACCAAATGCTACAGCTCTGTCATTTCTCAACAAAAGATAATCTTAGTCTAAAATCTGACATGTAAGGCAGTGGAGGATATGCATTCCTTCAGAAAATGCTACGTCTTTAACTTGTCATGGTTTGGTTTGTGTTTTAGTACTGATTACTGTTCCTCAAAACATCTGAAGTGAAGGGCGATGTTCTTTAAAGGAAAACAGAACATATTTCTTTATTTAACCAGGTAAACCCCGTTGAGATCCAGGTCTCATTTTCAAGGGGGACCTGGGCAGAAATCTGCAGTACACAGCAACCTGGTTACAAAAACCAAGTTGATTAATGCATATACACAGGTAGAAAAATATAAAATAAATTTAAAAACAGTGACACTGTTTTAAAGAATCTCGTTGCCTGTTTTTAAGAATCGCTCGAAATAAGTCCAGTGAAATCAGTTCTGACATGTTGAGTTCAGACTGGAGCTGATTCCAGGCTGAAGGAGCCGTCACACTGAAAGCTTGCTTTCCTTTTTCAGTTCGATAACGTGGAACATGCAAAAAAAAAGTGGTATTGGAGCGTAAAGAATGGGAATTAATAGATCTATATAAAAGAGAATTGAAATAATTTGGAGCCAAACCAAGTAGAGATTTATAAATAAGGACCTATGAATAGAAACAGAGGTGTTTGTGCCTTTGTTCAAATACAGATTTACAGTGAAAGGTTGTCTTGTAAACTGTTTAAAAATGTATTTTACTGTTAATAAGGTCTTAAATATCTAAGGACGTGAGACTGAGAGTACATGTTTTAAAAAAATAGTAAAACAACTTTCCTTGTCTTCCAGAAGTCTTAAATTCAACAGAAACTAAACTTTAAAGTAACCTTAGATTAAATCTGACTGATGCAAACTAACTGGATTAGTCTAAGATATAAAACACAAACGAACAGCTGCAATCGATTTGTGTTGTGTACAGAATACAGAAGATGTTGGGTGACACTTTCAGCTAGTTCACTACTGCAGAAGCAGCCACTGAGTTGTCATGGCACCAGGTATTTGGATACATGAGTAGGACGTGTTATCACTCCCACTCTTGGAAAAAAAATGTGTCAGTATGTTTGAATGAGAGAGATTTGACCTATGTGTTCTATTACCAAAAAATTAAAAACAGCACTGAAGCATCAACAACTTTCTTTAATTCACATTACAGAGACTCAGAGTTAAATCATCACCTTTTCACCACATATTAATGATTATGTGGTGAGAAGAATGCTAACCTTCTGGGATCAGGATGGTTTATAATTCAACCTATTTCTCCTGTATTCTGACTCATCTCTCTGTGGGAGACAGGAGGGAAAAAATAGAAACAATGAGTCATTTTACCAACTGGCTTTCACATCGCATAAATAATGGATGTGTGTACATGTTCACTTGGGAAGCGTGAACCTTACAGACTGCATACAGTATCTTCTGAAAAAGGTCACTGACTCTCTAAGTGGTTGATAAGAGTATTTTCAGTAGAGGTCCTGCCTGAAAGAAAGAAATTATAAAAAATAAATAAGTACAAATAGTAATACAGAACAAGATTGAGAAATGTTCATTTCTCTTCGAGCTGATCTCCAGTTTATGACTCAGTGTTTGAAGCAGAGAGAAGCTCATTTGCATCAGTATAATGAGCTCAGTTAAAAACAAAGGCCTAGAAAGAAATGCATATTGCCCACAACCTTTAATTTCAGAGATTTAAACTAAAATCAATCTATACTTAGAAGGGACACAGTGATAGCCGTTTTGGTCAAACCTATAAATGACATTTCTCATGTAATATTTGGACATCTCGTAAGATGCAAGAAGACTTTATACCTAAATGAGCACAACCTTGTTGAGGTGTTTCAGTCTGGATTTAAAACCTGCCCAAAGTACCGAGTCAGCACTGCTGTAGATTTTTAACAATGTTTTTTGAGCCACAGACTCTGGTCACTGTTGGACCAGCTGCCTCAGACAGAGTAGCCTATCAGAGCCTCCTGTCTCACCTGGGAAGCTGGGAGGACATTCAGAGTGCTTCTCTAGAGTGGTATAGATCCTATTTACCAGAGAGGAGTTATTGTGTTTCTGTTGGAGCCATTAGGCCGTCTGTGGTGTGACTCAGGGATCTGTGCTTAGTAGTACACATTCACTTGCAAGTCTTTTCAAAATATTCAAATATTTTTACAAAAAATCTTTAAAACAAATTTTTAAAATTTAAAATTTTTAATTCCTTCAGAAACATTGTTCATGTTGAAAGCATACTTAGGCATACTTGCTCTATTTTTGTCTTTTAGCTTTTAGCTAGCATTTGCTGCTTTCAGCTTTTAGCTTTTTTTTTTTTTTAGCTTTTGCTACCTTTAATTTTGAACTAGTGTTTTGCTGCTTTTAGTTAGCGTTCTGTTAGTATTTCCCTTTAGCTAGTATTTGCTTATTTTAGCATTTAGGTACCAACACTTTGCTACTTTTAGATGAAGGAAGGAATTGTGCCAGGGGCTGTGGTGGCTTGGTGGTCGGTGCTTGTAATCCTGAGGTTGCAGGTTCAATCCCAGGTTGCAGCAAGAAGAGCATCCGGTGTAAAGACATTGCCAAGTCATTTGTGCAGGTTTGCTTGCTGTGGCAACCCCTGAAGAAGGGAGCAGCTGAAAGAAGGAAGTGTGTTGTTAATTTTAAGCTAGCATTTTGCTACTTTTACCTATAGGCTAAATTTTTCTTGCTTTTAGATAGCATTTTGTCAATTTCAGGTTTTAGCTGGTGTTCTCAAACTTCTATTTAACACTTTGCTCCATCCTGCTTTTAGCTTGCATTTTTGTCCTTTTAGCTTTTAGCTAGTGTTCTGCTCCTTTTAGCTTTAACAACTCAGTTCCAGCTTCTTCAGCAAATGTCTTCAAAGTCATTCAGAACTCAGCATTCTCACTGCATTTTTACAGAAAATGCAATTTCTCAATGGTCATTACAAATGAAACTAATCATGGTGGTTTACTGTATAAATACAGCTGGATAACTATCAACCACTATCCAGTGTTTTTATGATATTTTGCTAACGCACATTGACTCCAATAGCTGTTGGCAAAGGTTTAGGAAACAAATCTTGCATAATTAATTATCTCTCACAGTTAGGGATGCCTTTCAGATAAAACCACAGCAAGTTTTAGTTCAATATAGGTAATATGAACAATGACAGACCTATCTCAGATCTTTTAGTTCTAGCAAAAGGGTTTGAGTCATTGGTATCTGTCCAGTTCAAACAGTTACTTCAAACTAACAACATTCTTAACAATTTCCAATCTGGCTACAGGGCAGGACACAGTACAATCACAACAACCTTAAAAGTGATAGATGATGTTAAAACAGCACTTGAAAGTAAACATGCTTGTTTAGCATTGTATAAGGATCTAACTATAGATGATTGACACCGTGGACCACTGTCATCTAACCAACATCATATAATAACTTGGCTTTAATTTAAACATGGTTAGTTGGATTAACAGCTACCTACTGTATTTTCTGCACTATAGGGCTCACTGGATTATAAGACGCACTGTCAAGGAATGGTCCATTTTTGAACTTTTGTCATATATAAAGCGCACCGGACTATAGGGTGCATCGTCGTGCACCTCCCAATTTTTGTAACTTTGCACAGACCACGTGCGCTGCACTCCATTCAGAATGGAAGATTTTGCTGCTCTAGCGGAGCTGGTTGGCCTGTATCAGCATTTATATGATCCCTCTATGAGAGATCACAAAGAAAATCAAACAATTCAAAACTCACAGAAGAATACTGCACAGACGTAAGCTTCAAGTATAAACTCCTCCACCACTCATTTAGGTTTGCGGAGCTCTGTGCAATGCTACAAAGAGCGACTATAACTGGGCATTAATGCTGCAAGCTTTGCAGTTTACCAAAGTCTTACTAAAACATTAAGACTTCTTACATATATAAGGCACACTGTTGTTTTTTGAGAAAACTGAAGGCTTTTAAGTGCGCCTTATAGTCCAGAAAATACAGTAACTAAATGTGTCATAGTCTTGGTGTTTTGTTTGATTGTTTTGCTTTGTTTGTTTTTAGGTCTGGTTGTCATTTAAGTTTTCTGTGTTCATGTCTGGTCACTATTCACCTCCTCAGTGTTTTTCCATTCATGCCTGCCACGCCCATCTCACCTGCTCCTCGTCTTTTCCACAGCTGTACCCAATAATCACCTCTCACTCGGTCTTTTAAAACCGGTCTCTGTTCACCACTCTTCACTCGGTCATTCCTCTCGTTACCTCGCTCCGTGCGTCATGCCACGTTTGTTTTTGCTTTGCCCTGTCTCGCCTTGTTTGGATTTTGTATTTAGTTTCCTTTTGCTGCCACGCCAGTGCTTTGTTTTTGTGAGCTTTAACTTTAATAATTTTCTTTTCATTTAGAGATGACTAGTCTGCGTTCTGGGTTCGCCTCCATCTCCCCCCTTCCTGACAGAATGTGCTTAGTTTGTCCAATTTGGCTCAGTTTTGTCAGATGCGTTCACTCTGAACAAGGGGTTCCCACAAGGGTCTATTTTAGGGCCTTTGCTTATTTTACTCTAGATTATACTCTATATATCTTGTCAGCTCCCTCTCTAGATGAAGTACACTCAAATCTTCAGACTGATTTTATTACCTTACAGAACACTCTCCTTGATTCAAAATTAGTCCTGGATGCTAGCAAAACCAACGCTGTGTTGTTTTCCCATAATTCTGCGGTAACCACTATTAAAACACTGAATGGTGATGTCATCGAGATTGTACAAATGTTAATATCTTGGTAGTTGGCTAAATAAAGATCTTAATTTTAAACATCACAATACATATCTAATAAAAAAGCTAAAATTTATTAAGTAAGTTTTTTGGATAGACTGAAAACATGTTTTTCTATTTCTTAACAAGTTTGTTTTTATCACAGCTGGACTATAGAGACAATCTATAGGTTTGCCTCCCCCACTTCCTTAGCTAAACTGGACCCCATTCACCTGCTTTGAGGTATATGACAGCTTCACCATTGTACTTTATTTACCCTTGTTGGACTTACTTCACTCAATATTCAAATGTTCATATACAAAGCCATTTTAGGAAAATTATCATCATATATCTACTCCGAGTTCATTTCACTCAGTCTCAGGGCCAGTAGCTGGCTACGATTTAAGGTACCCTTTGTGTGCACAGAGTCAGGAAAGATGAGTTTGTTCTATTTCAGCCCATGGTCTTGGAGTGATCTGCAGCTCAAGTTGAGGTTGGAGCCTCTTATTCCTTTAAACAAAAACTGTCAGAGGCTTTTGTCACATTTTGCACCTGTGACATTTAAGTTTCTCACACTGTGATATTTTTTCAAACTTGCATTGTATTTTATGTCTTATTACCTGACATTTTGTTGTAAATATTTTAATATTACTGTTATTAGGACTGTTTCTGTAAATGTAATGGCTTGTTTGCTCCTTGCACATTGTGCTGCTTCTTATCTTGGCCAGGACATCCTTAAAAAAGAGATTAATAATCTCAATGGATTTCTTTCTTGGTAAAATAAAGGTTTAATTAATAATAGTATTAATAATATTAACTGAGTTGTACCAACTTTGTGTTGGCTGAAGTTGGTTATCTGTGGTGGCCATGTTGAATTAGAATGTCTCCAAAGGTTTATCAGTTGTATCTGATTCTGAGGATTTTATTAAAATCCATTCACTGGTTTGTGAGATATTTTGCTATCACATCAGACAAAATCAAATCACCATCACAGGCAAAAACATTATTGCATTTTCAGTGTGTGATAAATGTTAGATTGTGTTTTCTTTATTATTGTTAATCCATTAATAACAAATTAACTTAAAGGTTAACAGTTTTATTATTGTGGAGACTTTGTGCAGACTAGGAAGAGTGGGCCTTTTTTAAGCTGAACCAGAAACTAATCAAGATCTTTCTGTTTTGTTAGAGCTCTACATTTATCATAAATCTGTAGCAGGTTAAATCACACAAAAAGACTCCAGATTGATGGTGTGTAACGTTTACCATGCTGTAGTTGGGCTCTCCAGTTTCCTCCCACAGTCAGAAACATGCATGCTACCCTAATTATCGATACTAAATTCAGTACATTTGACTATGTATGATTTTTTTGTCTAATTTGTCTGTGCAGTCTCTGTAGATAAAATGGAAATTTATACCCCAGCTAGGATGGTATTCAAGCCCCTAAATAGAATACTGTAGGAATGTAAACTGAATAAATGAATAATTTTAAGTATGCTTGAAACAACCACTTTAAATAAAGCGTTCTTGACATCACCAAGTCTGTAGACATAAGTGCTTATTTGTCAGCTGAATGGCCACTCTCCAAAGCAGGTGAACAGAGAGAAGTGCTAACTGTTTACACGATAAAGGAGCAATCTTTCCTCAGTTCTCAAAAGCATTCATGGCAATGTCCTCAGTCTTAGTAAGATAACTAATGTGAATGTGCCTACACTCACCCAACAATGATACACTGAGTGTTTGTTTTAACAAGTCAAGTGAAAGGCAACTGGATTTCTTTATTCTTGAAGTGGTTTTGTTTCGTACCTGAGGAGCTCTCTCAGTTCAAAACTAAATGCTGCAGAGTTTCAGATGAGAAGCAAATGCACAGGATCTTTTTAAATTTCTTTCCAAATTAAGAATAAATTTCATATCAAGCATTATTATAGTCTAGCCTAATGTGCTCCAGATAATCATAAATCTCTTGTTCCTGTTAATTTAATCTAAAATGTGATACAATCTAAATCTGTGATGTTCCATTTTTTCTCACCTCTTGTCTGTTCTTTCAGGTTACGCTCACACTATAATCCATTTATTACACTCTTTCAAAGCCTCTCAAAGTCTCATAGCTGTGCCACTGATCTGAAGATATAGGCTAGGGTTAATCTCTGCAGTATTGTGTTTTGCTGCAGTTTAGCTATGGTAGACCGGCTCACGTACCTCCCCAGAGAGAGAGAGAGAGGGAGAGAGAGAGAGAAGGAGAATGCTTCTTTTACACACTTCCTCTCACTGCTTCTATCCTCCTCTTCTTCACCACATATGGCTTGAATTTGTCTGTGGGTGTTTTCCTGCATCACCGTTAGCATTTCAAGTGTTTGTGCAATGTGTGCTTGAAGACATGCTGTAGGTGTAGCAGAAGGTGAAGATCCAAAAGGGGTTTGTCTAAATCAAGAAAGGCTTGAAAGAGCTGTGTGCAACTATTAATGATTTGTGGTTACTTTACACATATAATCACAATAAACATCCTGACACTTGAATGTAGCAATGAAAAGATTGCTGCTGAAAAGTAGAAAATTAAAGACCCAGAGACATCAATTTTTGCCACCATTTCTTTGACACAGTATATTACCGTTGCCTATTATACACATTCATTTTTATGGCACAAAATTCTATGCTTCTTGAAGACATTGAACAAAAGGGAGCAATTACCAATGCAAATAAGTTTGTTTGTGAAGTTTTGTTAAAGATCCCCCCCTTCCCATGTCACTAAAATAAAACTGTCAAAAGTAATTAAAAAATGACTGAAAATCAATGAATGAAAATTCGTCATTGCTTTAAGATTAATATGATTTACCAGGATAACAGAACTAAAAAAGAACAAAAAACAAACTAGGGAAGCTGGCCTTGACAAAAAGGATGGTACCCATAACGTAATCATTTGTTGAACAACCTTTTAAGGCAATCAAGCGATTTCTGTAATTCTCTCTGAGACTGAAACAAATTAAACTGACATTGACAAAAAGTCAAATCAAGTCAAGTTTATTTAGATAGCACTTTTCAGCAAGAAGGCGGTTCTAAAAGGATGGTACCCTTAATATTTTGTTGCAAAACCTTGTCATAATGATAGCCTGACAAAATAAAGATGATGAAAAGCAAATACAGAATCCTCACACAACCTTTTGAGGTAATCACTGCAGTCAAGTGATTTCTGTAATTCTCTCTTAGAATTCTGCACCCATCCACAGATATTTTTACCCACTTTATGAGAGCAAACTGCTCCAGCTTTCTCAGGTTTGAAGGATTCCTTCCCCAGCTTCTCCTGTTTCAGCTCCTTCCACAGATTTAGTTTAGGAAGAAGACCACTTCAGAACAGTCCAATGTTTTATCCTGAGCCATTATGACCTGTGACTGAGACTGGGCAGCACAATTTGCTCCAGAATGCCTTGATAGTCTTGAAATTACAGTCTTGTCAGGATTCCTGACACTGACTTACCCTGTTATTTTCCCACTAATCACTTAATTGCAAAATGAATGGATTGTGGGGGGTGCTGGTTCTGACAGAACTCAGTGCAGCTATCATCAATAACAGTTGATTACCATTCACCATGCTTAACTTTAGATTGAGCGATCATCCTTCATTGGACCGTTAAACATCACACAGTGACTGGTGATCTGAACAGTGACGTGCGGTGAGGTTCATGGTTGGTGAGGCACTGACTCCTTTAGAGTCAGATTTACAAATATATAAACCCAAAAGGGTAGCTTATTCAATTGGCTGCTGGTTATTTCATATCTCATCAGCGTTCTTCACACACACACACACACACACACACACACACACACACACACACACACACACACACACACACATACACACACACACACACACACACTCTCTCTCTGTCTCTCTTACGTACGTATTAAAGATAAGATAAGAAAAAACGTTACAATTACCATTAATGCAGTCCGATGGAGCAAAGCACAAAACTAACGGCTCGCTGCAGTGCACGTGACTCTCACTCCCCTCTGTGTAAAAGGACAGCAGCAACAAGCTCCCGTTGGCTCACGTGCGCCCCCTTCAGTGCGGCAGAGTACTGCCCTGCCTCACCCTGTGCCTTTTCACCGCGGTTTTATGTCCCCTCAGCAAAACTAAATATGTCACTAACAAACATTAAACAGAAATGGTTAAAGACATTAGCCAGACTGTGGAAAATCAGGGTATATAAACGTATATGCAAACATTATATTTGCGACATATATATTTGTAAATCTGACTCTAAAGGAGTCAGTGCCTCACCAACCATGAACCTCACCGCACGTCACTGGCGACATGCAGCAATACAGCAACAGGCACGTGCCAATTGCAGTTTGTGATGGATTGCACATTCAGAGGCTCGGCTCTGCCTCACTTGCCTCCCCTGACCGCACGTCCCTGGATCTGAATATTTCAATAGCCTGAGAAATATCCTTGTGCTTTAAAGATTTAATGTTTTTTGTACTTCCACGTGTTCCTTTGCAGTACTCTTCGTGTGCTCCTGGAAATTCTTTGTTGAACTTGCATGCTACTACAGTCTCCAGTGTTTACCTTCATCAAACATTTCTCCCAAGACAATGCAAGGAGACGTAAACTTGTCCTGCCTCTCATCTGCCTGTCCACTGTCTCAACTTGTTCTGTAAACATCATTTACCTCTTGGAATTCTTAAAATTTAATCTCTGGACCATGAACCTTTGAATACTGACTTCCCTCTTTGTAAACTTGTGAAGAACCAGTTGCATTTCTACATTTTGGCTACCATCCACAAATTTACCTGGGCTCTGGTAACAGTTCCCCTGTTCCTTCCCACAGAACATTATTCACCTGGTTTTCCTTCTCTTCAAAATAAAACTATTAAATTTTTCATCTGCTTTCTCTGAGTCTTCAGCTCAGTACCCTGAATGCTAGGTATAAAAGTACTGATTAATTATGACAGGCAAAATACAGTCTTAGGTTTTTATGATTTGCTTTCAACATGATGCCCACCTCAGCCATTTTCTTTGGCTGCACATCGGCTCAAACAGTGACGATTGTGTGATCTGACACTGTTGTACCTTGATCCTGGAGTTTACCTCTAATCTTTTTGGAAACTGTTCTGGGTTCTTTGGTTGCCATTTGCTTTAACAATCTCTTTAATTTGTCATTCATTTTTTGTCTTGAAGCCACGTCCAGCGAGGTTGGCTCCACTCCTGTGGACCTTAAACTTCTGAATAGTCTGTCACAGCACAAATAAGCTGCTTGGAGATGGTTTTATAAACTTTACCTTTAACATGCTGCTCAATAGATTTTCTAAGCTCCTGAGACATCTCTGTCCTCAGCTTTCTGTGCTCCATGTTCAGTGTGTTACACACCATGATACCAAACAGCCCTGTGACTACTCTTCACCCTTTAAACAGACAGACTGACTGATTCCAGGACTGAAGACACCAGTGATGCTGATTACAGGACACACCTGAGTTTAACACGTCCCTGTGGGCAGATTATATTTTCTTGGGGTACCATCCTTTTTGTCAAGACCAGTTTCTTTTATTTTTTTCTAAAATAATTTTTTTGAGTAAAGTGAAATTTATTTATATAGCACTGTTCAGCAACAAGGTGATTCAAAGTGCTTTACAACACAAGCTAAAATTCATAAACAATGACTGATTTTCATTAGTATATTTCTAGTAATTTTTTTCTTATTATTATTTCTGTCACTTATAAGTTATTTTAGTAACAACATATACATAATATACATAATCAGCATAAGCAACCTTTGCGACTGCTTAAGGACAAAAAGCCAGCAGGGTGTCTCGATGAGCCTCAAACTACTCACAAAAGACATGTTTACAGACAGTTCAATCTACATTATTTGTAATCATATAAAATAAAATCTGCTTAGTTTGTATATTTATGTTAACAGCAAAATTTTATTACTACTAATGTATTAAATGTTGATGTTTAAGAAGTAATTGTTAATTTTCCGTGGTTAACTAAAAACAACATTAAATTTAGCCCTACCCCCTGTATAGGTAGAAACTTGTGCCCTAAGAAACTGAATTTGAATTGCTCAAACTGAATCTGTATCTCTCACCCCTTTTCCCCCATTGTACACTCACCAGCCACTTCATTAGATACACCTGTCCAACTGCTCATTAAAGCAAATGTTGAATCAGCCAATCACATGGTAGCAACTCAATGCATTTAGGCATGTAGACACGGCCAAGATGACCTGCTGCAGTTCAAACCGAGCAGCAGAATGGGGACAAAAGGTGTTTTAACTGACTTTGAACGTGGCATGGTTGTTGGTGCCAGACGAGCTGGTCTGAGTATTTCAGAAACTGCTGATCTGCTGGGATTTTCACACACAACCATCTCTAGGGTTTACAGAGAATGGTCCGAAACAGAGAAAATATCCAGTGAGCAGCAGTTCTGTGGGTGCAAATGCCTTGTTGATGCCAGAGGTCAGAGGAGAATGGTCAGACTGGTTCGTGCTGATAGAACGGCAACAGTAACTCAAATTACCCCTCGTTACAATCGAGGTATGCAGAACAGCATCTCTGACTCACAACACGTAGAACCTTGAGGTGGATGGGCTACAGCAGCAGAAAACTCCACCGGGTGTCACTCCTGTCAGCTAAGAACAGGAAACTGAGGCTACATTTCCCACAGGCTCACCAAAAGTGGACAATAGAAGATTGGATGAGTCTCGATTTTTGCTGCAACATTCAGATGGTAGGGTCAGAATTTGGCATCAACATCATGAAAGCATGGATCCATCCTGCCTTGTATCAACGGTTCAGGCTGCTGGTGGTGGTGCAATGGTGTGGGGGATATTTTCCTGGCACACTTTGGGCCCATTAGTACCAATTGAGCATCGTGGCAACACCACAGCCTACCTGAGTCTTGTTGCTGACCATGTCCATCCCTTTATGACCACAGTGTACCCATCTTCTGATGGCTACTTCCAGCAGGATAACGCACCATGTCAAAGTGCGAATCATCTCAGACTGGTTTCTTGAACACAACAATGAGTTCAAAGTACTCCAATGCCCTCCACAGTCACCAGATCTCAACCCAATAGAGCACCTTTGGGATGTGGTGGAACGGGAGAGTCCCATCATGGATGTGCAGCTGACAAATCTGCAGCACCTGCGTGATGCTATCATGTCAATATGGACCAGACTCTCTGAGGGATGTTACCAGTACCTTGTTGAATCTATGCCATGAAGGATTAAGGCAGTTCTGAAGGCAAAAGGGGGTCCAACCTGGTACTAGCAAGGTGTGCCTAATAAAGTGGCCGGTGAGTGTATATTAGAGTTAACCTTGTCTGTCTGTCAGCAAAATATCTCACAAACAAGAAGACCGATTTTAATGAAACTGTCTACAACTGATTGAGGATGTCTGCCACAGCTTAGGGACATTCCAGAAACTGAGCTGAAATTTGGTGTGGTAGTAGCTGAGAGTCATTCCTGACATACTGCAGCTCTACACATTGCACATATTTGCCCCAAAACAAACAAATAAACAAACAAATTTGTGAGCAAATTTACTCATGAATCACTGGACAGATTTTAGTGAAACTCTAAAAGTAATCATTGGCTGTACATCTACAACTCAGTCAACCCAGGTCAAGATGGGCACCACAGCTAACAGACCTTAGTTACCATAAAAATGGTTATAGCTAAGTCAATTTGACAGATATTGAGCTAATTTTGGTGAGGTAGCTGAGACTCATCCTCAACACTTTCTGTACACTAAACATTTTGCAAGATCTCACAATATTGCATGAGATCATTCATAAGGCATTTACTGTACAAGGTTTGATCAAAACAACTATATTTCTGCATATTTCATAAGATGATCTTAGTTTAAAACTCTGTTGAAAGGTGATGCACAATATGCATTCATTCAAGGAATGCTATGCCTTTATTTATTGTAATGTAATATTTCTAAACTAAAGAACTGTTTTTAGAGTTGGAGTATCTGTACAAATAATCAAAAGTAAGCTGCAGTGCAATACAATGGTTGAAATCAGTTTTACTTTTAAATATGAATGATTATTTGGGGGCATGTGTAGTAGTAGTCTGTGGTGAAAACAAATCACCCTGTGTTGAAGTAATTAATGTCTGAGGAGTGTGTTTTGCTCCTGAGGGTTTTCTCTGTTCCTCTCTGGCTCGTCTGCCTCAGCCCACCTATCAGTCACACAGGGTCCTCTGGGAATCTCTTCATCTGTTCAAATCCTGAAGCACTCTCCTAATGGCTCGAATGTTCCAGCTGAGAAAATTAGCGCTTGACTTGTCTGCGAAGACGGCTGTGTGTGTTTGCCTGTGCTCTCCTCTCATCCATGCCAGGACTCTGCATGGCTGTGAGGAGGGAAACAGAGTAGAAACCGAGGTGTCAGGAGAGAATAACACTTACACATAAGATCTAATTACTGTAGAAAAAAAGTAGTGTGCACACAGACTGCTGAAGACAAGTTAAGAGTTGGTTGAAATGATCCCTCTGGGTGCAGAAAAAGCTGCACAGTACCATTAAAAGTAACACATACATTCTGCTAATATATGAGATAAAGATTAGGACAACCAGTTCTTTTTACCTGCAGGGTGTTAATGCATGGAGTATGAAGCACTTTATTCTGCTGTAGTCATTGCTCATCTTGTTGATCTCATAACTGGTGCTTTTTGAAAGTAAATTTGACATTTAAATGGCCTGCCACTGAAAATCGAAGGCAGACACTAATGTTTCTGTCTGTATGTGCATGTGTTTATCTGAACTGCAAAGTATCTCATGAATCGCTAAATGGATTTTAATGAAACTTTGAGAAAGTTATCACTGGATGTACATCTACAACTGTTTAACTTGTGGACTTAACCCAACTCAAGATGGTTGTCACAGTAATTGAATTTAGAAACAAACAAAAATGGCTGTACCTCTGCCAGTTCTTCAGATATTGGGGTAAACTTTAGTGTGGTTGTAGCTGAGCATCAGCCCCAAGGCACACAATTATTTGTAAACACTGAGTGATATCTGTGTCTAAAACCTTGGCATCAACTTGTTTGACTGTTAGCAAAGTATCTCAAAACACTAGATGATGTCAACCCAATTCAAGATGGCCACCACAGAAAATGAATCTTGCCCCACTCGAAAGTGTCTACACCTAAGTGAATTTTAGAGATATTGATCTAGAATTTGGTGTGGTAGTAACTGAGAGTCATTCACAACTTGTCTTACAAGTGCTAACAGATCATGTTTGATGTTGCAATATGACATGAGATTGTGATACTTTATTTTCAAGCCTTTAACCAAAATGGCTTCAACTTTATCATTTCTTATCATAAGGTGTTAGTCAAAAGGAACTTTGACAGAACCGTTTTGTGAAATGGCTGCAAGGAGCAGTCTGTCTTTATGTTCAGAAATCATTATTCGAAGTGAGCAGCAGGCTGCCTCCATCCATTCACAATTGCACACTCTCACAGAAGCAATTGTGCTTGTTTTTTATTTCAGTTCCCTTACTCATTTTTATTTGTTGTCTGAAAAGGAAATGTTAGTATTTACAAAATTATGAGTGAATTTTATTGTAATATAAAATCTAAGAACTTCAATGTCCTTATCCATTATATTGGTAACTATCTACAACAAATATAAAGTTCTTGGTTTCATCATAAATTTGCTCAGCTTGTCATGCGACTGGTTTTACAGGGTGATTGTTTTCCAAGGCAGAATGTTCAGCTGTCAATTTCAATTATTTTTTTATTTTTTTGATGCACTATAGATCAGATGGCAACTCAAACTTGTTAGTCACTGTAACTGCATTGTTTTTCCTATTGTCTTTACATTCTGTATTTTAGATAAAGATAAGATTTTTATTAGAATATACTATAAAAACCCTTTAACTGTCCCTCAGTAGAGAAAATTAAATTTCTGTAAAAAGCAATGTAAAAAGCAAACGCTTTTTACAAAAAGCAAACGCTTTTTACATTGCTGCTGCAGCAGCAAGGCTTTTACTAAATAAGCACACAGTTAAAATAAATAAAAATATTACAATACAAGAGGGATAAAAATAGAAAATGAGAATACAAATAAACAAGATAAATGTGAAATAAATATGTAAAATACTTGTTGAATAAATATTGTAGAGGTCTGCTGGTTTTGTGTTAGGCGGAGTGCTGATTATAGTCTGACTTCTGCTGGGAGGAAGGACCCGAGATAACGCTCCGTGATGCAGTCTGGCTGCAGCAGCCTTTTATTCAGGGAGCTTTCCAGTGCCGTCATGGTGTCGTACATCACATGATGTTATCTTGTTCTCTTCAAGATAACATTAACAAGTGTGTTCTGCTAATGAAACCTGCACAGAAAGGCCCCTAACCTTTAAAGTTTGCCCCAAAGAATAAAAACTGTCTTCATAGCATTTTTGTTTGTTTCACAGTGTAGTTCAAATTTTATACATCACAATAAGTCAAGTCACATTTATTTCTAACAAAAAGGAAAACAGTTATATATTTTAGGTAACAAGGCGATACAAAGTGCTTTACAACATTTTACACAAAAATACAGAGTCAAAACAATATCTAAAATATGAGCTGGGATAATCTAAATGAAATCATGAAACTAAACTTATCTAAAATATGAGAAACTAAACATATCTAATATGAAAGCCCACACAACAATATAAAGTTAAAACTAAACATATCTAAAACATGAGCTAAGATGGTCAAAACACACAAAATTATCTAAAATACATATTGTTACCCTAACCCAATAGATGGTAAATGGACTGTACTTATATAGCACCTTTCTAGCCAATCAGGGTACTTTACAAACCCATCTGTGCCCTCATTTCCCCATCCACACACTTCGACCAGGAATCAAACCTCCAACTCTCTCACTGGAGGATGACTGCTCCAACCACTGAGCCACAGCTGCCCCCGATTGTTTGTGCATAAAATATCCATTTGAATTCTTATTTTATTTGCTGAGTCCAACCAAACATCATGATGCCTCCAGAAAAAAAAAAAAATCATTGTGGTGGCCAGATGGAGCCACTGAAAAGCTTGGGATGGCACATCAAAACCAAAAGCCATCAACATTTCAGGACTTTCATTATACTTCTGTCATACAGTCTATGTCAGGAACTAAGCTTTTTCTAAATTGAGCAGTTCGGTGATAGACAGACACAGAGGCAGAACTAACGGAAGTGACTTTATTTACAGTGATATTAAATGTGCGAAGATGAACAGGAACCGGGACCTGGAAGCAGAGGATGTTGTGAGTCTGACAGTCCTTTCCGGAAGTAAACAGGCAAGATACGAGTTAGGATTTTGTCCAAGTGAGTGAGCTTACGGAGGAGGGTGTAATCCACAGCACAGAGAGAAGTCGTTGAGGTGAGTATTATTTCCAGTGGTGGCTTGATGGTGACTCCAGTGGGTGAATGGTAAATCCTTCCTTTACAGGTGGTGGCAGCAGCGTTGGCAGACAGGCACAGGTAACAGGATAGCACTTAACTTTGTGACGGGCTCCGTGTAAAGACCAGACTGGATCCGGAAACAGACAGGTAATCCTAGGCAGGTTGTAGGACAAAAAACAAGCATGAGATTCTCAACAAGGCACTCACAGAGACTGGTTTAACTTGCGAGGTGTGGAAAGTTGGATGGATCCTCAGAGACGCGGGTAGTCGAAGTCTCACGGCTGTGGGATTGATCACCCTCTCGATGGTGTATGGCCCAATAAATCTAGGCGACAATTTCCTGGGTACATCCTTTAAGTTAATGTCTCGTGTTGAAAGCCATACCTGCTGCCCTTCCCGGTTCTGCGGAGCTGCTGCTCGACGGCGATCCGCAAACCTCTTGTTTTGGTTGGCTGTCCTTAGTAAGGCCGCCTTAGTCTGTCGCCAGATCTTGCGACAGCGCCCGATGTGAGCCTGCACCGATGGGACCAAGATCTGTCTCCAAATTGGGAAAAAGAGAAGGGGTTGTAACCCAATGAAGCTTCAAAAGGCGAAAAACCAGTAGCGGAAGATGTGTGTCCATTGTGGGCATATTCTACCCAAGGTAGATGTTTACACCATGATGACGGGTTATTATTTATTACACAACGTAATGCAGCCTCCAGTTCCTGATTACACCTCTCAGTCTGCCCGTTGGACTGAGGGTGATAACCAGACGTTAAACTAACCTGTGCACCCAGGGCATTGCAAAAAGCTTTCCACACTTGTGATATGAACTGCGGTCCCCGATCAGAAACGATGTCTTGAGGAATACCATGAAGGCGAAAAACATGCAAGACAAGCAGTTGAGCAGTTTCGAATGCAGATGGTAATTTAGCCAGTGGTATGAAATGTACAGCCTTAGAAAAACTGTCAATAATGTTCAGGATGACAGTTTTACCTTCAGATGGAGGTAGTCCAGTGATGAAATCCAGAGATATGTGTGACCAGGGGCGAGCAGGTACGGGCAATGGCTGCAGTAGTCCAGCTTGGGGCTGATGGAGTGACTTATTCCTTGCACACGTAGGGCAAGCTCTCACAAACTCTTTAATGTCGGATGACATGGTAGGCCACCAAAAATGTCTTTGGGTGAAAGTTAACATTCTGGCAATACCGGGGTGACAAGTGAATCTATGATTATGTATCCAATCTAACACTTTACCAATGATGTGTCTGGGGATGTATCTCCTCCCAGGAGGTCCTGTGCCTGGATCTGGCTCAATCTGTTGCGCCACAGTGATGGTGTTCTCTATTTCCCAAGTAAGAGAGCCGATGAAACAAGTGGACGGAAGCACACAGACATCTGCCTTAGGTGAGTCGGAAGTAGAGAATTGTCTGGAGAGCGCATCGGGCTTGATGTTTCTGGATCCGGGTCTATAAGTGATAACAAAATTAAACTGGGCAAAAAACAATGACCACCAGGCCTGTCTGGGATTGAGTCTTTTGGCGTTTTGTAAGTAAGTGAGGTTTTTGTGATCAGTCCAAATAATAAACGGTTCCTTTGAGCCCTCCAGCCAATGTCGCTATTCCTCCAATGCTAACTTGATAGCCAACAACTCACGATTTCCCACGTCATAATTCTGCTCGGACGGCGACAACTGTTTGGAGAAAAATGCACATGGATGGACCTTACCATCGACAGACGAACGCTGGGACAACACTGCCCCCGCTCCGGTATCTGAAGCGTCGACTTCCACCAAAAATTGCTTATCTGGGTCAGGGTGACAGAGAATAGGAGCTGATGAAAACAAAGTCTTAAGTTTACCAAATGCCATGTCTGCAGCAGGAGACCAGGTGAATGTGCGGAGTGTGGACGTGAGTTGAGTCAACGGGGCAGCCACCCGACTGTAGTCCTTAATGAACTGCCAATAGAAATTTGCAAACCCAAGAAAACGTTGCAGTTCTTTTTGGCTGGAGGGAATGGGCCACTCGGTGACAGCTCGAACCGTTTCAGGGTCCGTGCGGAACTGTCCTTTTTCGAAGATGAACCCCAAAAACGAGGCGGTGGAAACATGGAATGCACATTTCTCTGCCTTTACGAACAACTTGTTTTCGTATAGTCTCTGTAACACAGCCCTGACGTGAGTTGTATGTGTCTTAAGATCTCGGGAAAAGATTAGAATGTCGTCAAGATAGACGAACACAAAGTTATTTAGGAAATCGCGCAGTACATCGTTTATCAGGGCTTGGAAAACGGCCGGGGCGTTGGTAAGACCGAACGGCATTACAAGGAATTCAAAATGGCCTAAAGGGGTCTTAAAAGCCGTCTTCCATTCATCCCCTTCCCTTATCCTTACAAGATGATACGCGTTACGAAGATCCAGTTTTGAGAATATGGTTGCTGAATGTAATTTTTCATGTACAGAGTCGATTAACAGAAGTGGGTATTTGTTCTTGATGGTTATTTCATTCAACCCCCGGAAGTCAATGCAGGGTCTGAGAGATTTGTCCTTCTTTTCAACAAAGAAAAACCCTGCTCCCAGAGGAGAGGTAGAAGGCCGAATGATGCCTGAAGCTAAGGAATCATTGATGTAATTTTTCATAGCTTCAGTTTCAGGGCCAGATAGGTGATATAACCGGCTAGAAGGAAGCGGGGCCCCAGGAAGCAACTCAATCGCGCAGTCATAGGGTCTATGCGGAGGCAAAGAGAGAGCTTTACGCTTACTAAAAACCGGTGCCAAATCGTGATAAGATTGAGGAACTTCAGATAAATCAATATCTTCCACCGGTTCCTCAACCCCCCCACCAGACCGAGCACCAGCAGATCTCAAACAGTGCATAAGACAGAAATTGCTCCATGACTCGACTCGTCTCTCTACCCAATTTAGTACCGGATTGTGCTTTTCTAGCCACGGAAAACCAAAAATAAGCTGCGGCGACAAAGCAGAGAACACATAGAACTCACCAAACTCATGATGATTTCCTGAGACCAGGATTTTTAAATTGGTAACACAATGTGTGATCTGGGAAATAGATTGTCCAGTCAGTCCAGTCACTGTGCGTGCAGACTCCAACGGAGACATAGGAATGTTGAGCTGATCCACCAGGTTTTGCGAGATGAGGTTTAACTCAGAGCCGGAGTCCACCATGGCCGCAATAGGCAGAGAGGTCTGTTCAGTGATTATTTTGGCTGGAAGAGAAAACAGATGTTGGGGAAAATTTCAACGGACCCGACAGATCTTCCCCCACTACTGACGGGCAGGTCCGTTTCCCCGAACCGGACAGTTGGCCACAAAGTGTCCTTTCTTTCCACAATAAATACATTCTCTTGCACGAAAACGTCTTTGTCTTTCCTCTGGTGACAGACGAGTGCGGCCCACCTGCATGGGTTCGGATTCCGCCATCGGTGCCTGAGAACCTGCAACTCTCTCAGCCCCGAACATGAGGCCAGGAGCCTGGGCCACTAGGGACAAAGAGTTCTTTTCTCGGTGACGTTCACGAAGGCGATTATCAATTCTTATTGCTAATGCGATAAGCTCGTCCAGACTTGCCGGCTCATCTCTGGATGCTAACTGATCTTTAACAGTTTCAGATAAAGAAGCGGTGAAAATACCTTTAAGTGCCAGTTTGTCCCATCCCGCCTCCTCAGCAGTGATCCTGAAATCCACAGAATGTTCTGCCACTGGACGGCGTCCTTGACGTAGAGCGAGCAACCGTTTAGCAGCCTCTTCCCGCTGCAAAGGATGATCGAACACCCACTGGAACTCTTGGACAAACAGCGAAAAAGTTAACGTATGGATCGGGTGAGTAACAAAAAATGCTTGAGCCCAGCGAAGCGCTCGCCCTTTTAACGCTGACACTATAAAAATGATCTTGGACGCGTGCGAGGGAAACAGAGACCGGGCAAAAGCTAGATTGCATTGTAGCAGGAAACCTCCGCAGCGATCGGTGTCTCCTTCAAACAACTCAGAAGGTTTTACTTCCGGTTCACGGCACGGGACTGAAACAGCAGGACGGGGCGTGGAAACTGGTGGAGCCACGGGGTTTGTGGGAAATAGAGTCCCTAACCGATTGTCGAGAGCAACTATCCGGTGGGAAACTTGGTTTAACGTTGCACAAGTGTCTTGTTGGACCTGATATAATTGTTGGATTAAGGTTTCGTATTGGTCTAACCGATGCTCATGGTGAACTAATGTGTCTGCAGTCTGTCCACCACCGGAACCGCTCTTAGAATGCTGATCTGGCTGGAGCATTCTGTCAGGAACTAAGCTTCTTCTAAATTGAGCAGTTCGGTGATAGACCGACACAGAGGCAGAACTAACGGAAGTGACTTTATTTACAGTGATATTAAATGTGCAAAGATGAACAGGAACCGGGACCTGGAAGCAGAGGATGTTGTGAGTCTTGACAGTCCTTTCCAGAAGTAATCAGGCAAGATACGAGTTAGGATTTTATCCAAGTGAGTGAGCTTACGGAAGAGGGTGTAGTCCACAGCACAGAGAGAAGTCGTTGAGGTGAGTATTATTTCCAGTGGTGACTTGATGGTGACTCCAGTGGGCGAATGGTAACTCCTTCCTTTACAGGTGGTGGCAGCAGCGTTGGCAGACAGGCACAGGTAACAGGATGGCACTTAACTTTGTGACGGGCTCCGTGTAAAGACCAGACTGGATCCGGAAACAGACAGGTAATCCTAGGCAGGTTGTAGGACAAAAAACAAGCATGAGATTCTCAGCAAGGTTTCACAAAAGACAAAGTTTAACCTGAGGGCTTGGCACATTACCACATGGTAAAACAATGCTCCAGCGATGGTCTGGTTCCCACCACGGCCTTAAGTACCCATGGAACGCCTGATGAGCCTGATCCGCTACAGCTGCGGAGGGAGTGGTGAAGTGCTGCCAATCACCCGTCAAAGACGGCCCACCAGGAAGTAATCACACATATCCCAAAAACACCACGGTCTATAGGCTTTTTTAATTACAGTATGGGAGTAGAGGTATCACCTTGTGATGATCTACTTCAGTTTCTTATATTACTCTTAATATACTTGAGAACAGCACAGTCACTTCTCAACTCATTAAAGCTCACCCTCTCCTCTCTTGAATTGATAGTGTTATACAAATATTGTATATGTAGCCTTTCCACTTAAATTTAGATTAATTTGTAAGAAAACAAACCCCTATTTATACGTATATTATACTGTATATTATGTCAAGTTAGGGAAGATGGACCCAGGAAATGCAGACTAGCACATGACATAATAAAAATACATACATTATTGTCTTTTTAGCCAATCTGAAGTGTAACGAATAACCAACAGGTCATGTGTCAAACAGAATATTTAATAAGATCCAGAAAGCGGTCTCCTAAGAAACTATTACTAGGCAATAAAATAAAACCAGGGAATGTTTTCTTCAATTAATTTTACCCAGATGTCATGCAAAGAAGAAGGCAGCACAGAACTAAATAACATCTCCAATGTAAAAATCATGTAAAATAAATAAACTGGGAAGCACTCAAGCTTCATAGTTACATTGAATAACTGATGGCTGCCCTTGAGACAATACTGTTTGTGATTTCTACATAGCAACCTATTTTTAGGCTAATAGAAATCACTATTGAAGAGATAGTGAACTTAAGTGACCTTATATTGACAAAAGCATTCTTTTCTGTTTAACAATTACATATATCTGACCTGCATACTACTTTTTTAAAAAATTGTTCAAGGCTTCTGAAAAAGGTGGCTCCAAATCCCAGCTGCCATTTGTTTCCATTGTAAAGAGCAGCCATTGTAGGTTTATGTATTTATGGACCTTAAAATTAAAAATATTCACCAAAAATTGTCAGCTTTTCAAATAATTCTGTAAAACTTCACTGCTGACTGGCCATCGGTTGTGGACTTGCACAACATTTTTTATGTCCTTCAAGTTACAGTTTTTCGTTTGAAAAACTGAATCATTTGGTTTTATGATAACTGGATTCCTGCTGTTTGGCTGTGGAGGTATCCTGGCTTATCGGAAATTGAAAGCGATCCTGACAGCGGTTCGGGCCTGTGAGAAGCTGTCGGGAACCATGGATGGCATCTCCCATACTGGGAACACACAGACTCAGATGTTGGGGGAGATAAGTCGCAAACTGGACGTGATTCTGACGAGA
>NC_051443.1:1375928-1395679 GCF_001649575.2 Kryptolebias marmoratus
GTATGCTCCTGTGTTTCTGAGTAAACATAGGGTCAAAGTTCTTTTTTTTAGCTCATCCTTCCTATTGTGTCTTTCTCTTCCAAACTGCAAAAGGTAGCGCGAGTGTCTTGCGAATGACCTGAACTCCTGTTTAACCCATGTCTGTAACGTATGTCCTTCTCCTGAACAGAGTGTTCTTAACTGCATTTCGTTCTGCACTGCATTTCTGATGTTGTGTGTGAATGACAATAAAGCTGATTCTGATTCTGATATTGGGTGTGTAATTAAAAATTAAAACACAAATGATTGAACCTATTTCAACAAACAAGACAGCCTGGGAAACTTTCCTGCAAATGTTCATAGCGATTGGAAAAAGTGGTTCTAACTTACTAGCATTTAGCTGTTTAAAGAACTTAAAATAAATTTGAGACAGAAAAGGTTTGATTTAAACAGAAGAGCATTTTGAGTAAATGTTAGCTCAGTAGGACAAATGTGCAATTTTTAAATATTTATTGTAGTGCATCATCCACAAGCCACACCCACTTTTGCCTCTCATTACAATATTGGATGGGACAACTTGGGTTGTGGTTCTACCCAAATGTATAAAATTTGGTGAAAATCAGCACGGACAGCAACAAAAGCATTAAACGTCTAAGGCAGTGGTTCCCAATCCCCCCTAGGGGGGTCGCAGTGCCATTGCGGGAGGGTTGCGAGATGGATGAATGTTATGAATGTTATTGTAATCCATAGGCGGAGGGGGGGCAGAAGAAAATCTTTAGAACCACTGGTGTAAGGGGTGAATGTGACAACACAGTGAACAGGATTTCAGTTCAGTTTGAGCAAAGAAGCAGTTGAAAAAAGTTGTTTTAGAAATAATTGTACAAAAACATGATTCTGCATGATACAGGTTTTCTAAATTTGAAACTTTTGACATTTTGGACTATCGCTGTTACAATTAACCAGAAGTAGAAATGTATTTCTACTTACAGATAGTAGAAACTAGATGGTAGATACTAGGGAATATAATCTGCCCACAGGGACGTGTTAAACTCAGGTGTGTCCTGTAATCAGCATCACTGGTGTCTTCAGTCCTGGAATCAGTCAGTCTGTCTGATTAAAGGGTGAAGAGTAGTCACAGGGCTGTTTGGTATCATGGTGTGTAACACACTGAACATGGAGCACAAAAAGCTGAGGACAGAGATGTCTCAGGAGCTTAGAAAGAAAATAATTGAGCAGCACGTTCAAGGTAAAGACTATAAGACCATCTCCAAGCAGCCTGATGTTCCTCTGACTACAGCTGCTCAGATTATTCAGAAGTTTAAGGTCCACAGGACTGGAGACAGCCTCCCTGGATGTGGCCAAAAGAGGAAAATTGGTGAACAATTGAAGGAATAGATCAAACAAATGTTAACCAAGAAACCAAAAATAACTTCCAAATTAGTGTCAGATCACACCGTCCATCACTGTTTGAGTCATCACTGTTAAAAGCAAAAAAACCAGTGAAACTAGAGTTTTGCAAAATGCAAAATGCATATTGACAAAATACAAAGCTCAAGTCTTTGAAATGGGACAAAACTGGAGCTTTGTGGCAACAAGTCCCATCAGCTCCATGTTCACAGACCTAACAATGAAGCCTACAAAGAAAAGAGCACCGTACCTACAGTGAAACACGGAGGAGGCTCGGTTCTGTTCTGAGGCTGCGCTGCTGCATCTGGAACAGGGTGTCTTGTACATACATGTACAGCAGGAGTGGGGAATTTTTTCTCTTTCTGAACCCATGAAATTTTCAGAAAGTTACCGTTATAAATGCATAAAACCACAGTTTGGCAAATATGTAGTTTGTTTTTAGCAGTTGCTGCTTTTTAAAACCCAAAAGAATATCATAATAAAACCTCAACGAAAAAAAAGAATCATGTACAGTTGACTGTACGTATATAATGCAAATTATTCTTTTCAGTTTTACCATCTTTTTGAACTTTAAAAGAAAACCTTTTTCTTTTAAATATGGACTGGTCAGATGTGGTATTTTGAAACGTATATGCAGTGGGGCTGCAGCAGCAATGATTCATTCCTTCACAAGCTCTCCCTCTGCATGAGGCTTCAGCTTCTTTACTAATAATTCACTTCACACCAAACTTGTGTAACAGAGTTAATATTGTATTGAATTCCACTTGTCATTACTTGTAATTTAGGTTCATGTGTAATGGGTGAAACAGCACCCCTCTTGGTGGTTGGCCAGGATAAATGTAGTGAACACAGGGATCTTATTGCCAGTTCATGAGAGACGAGCACGCGGTGGGTTCCCTTATTTTAACACGGGTAAAATGTTCCTTGTAAGGTGCTGTACCTGCAGTGCTGAGCCTGAGTCCTGACCAGTCTATATCCTGTTTCATGCAGATAAATCTCTCATCCTGTCTCTTGGCCATTATTTACACAACGCAGAGCAGAATTATTATTCGGAACGAGCTAAAATCGTACCCGACTACATTTAGTGAGGTAACACTTGCTCATCAAAAAGTTGTTTTTGTAACCAGATTGTTGAGCATCCAAACTTATACAAAGCACAGTGACAAACCTTTTAGCTCCTCCAGTTTAGCTCGTTTCACTGCCAGCGCCTCACCGAAACTGAACACATCTGTTTGCTTTTCATTCTGTTCCAAATCTTTCTTTTTTCAGAATATCCTTATGACAAAGTTTTGCAACAAAAACATTAAAGGGGACCATCCTATATGTCAAGGCCGGTTTAATTAGTTTTATTGAAAATAATTCTGTTGAACCAAAATTCAAAAGCAGTTATATCAGTATAGTATATCAGTGACCGTTGTGTTTTTTCTTTATTTTACCAAAGGTAAAAATACATTTGTTTTCATCTGTATGCTGTTGTGCACATATGTGTTCTTGTTTATCATTGTTCAAGTGTTTTTTGTGGTTTAGTGATTAAAGAAAAAAAAACATTTTGTTCTTACCAGTATTTCAGGCAATATGAATTTATTTAACTGATTTAGTAATTGTTCTATGCTCTGATGCCGATAACTGAGCCTTAGCTAATTTACACTAATGATCCTAAAATCTGACCTGCGTTTGAACCTTGCAGGAAATCAAAAATCCAATCTCTGAAGCTTTCTCTCTGCGTCTCAGAGGGCCCATCACCATTACCTTCCCCCTCTTTTATTGCATGAATAAAGCCAGCATGAGAGGAGCCATAAAACAAAGTGCTGCTCCTGGATAGCATCTTCTTCAGTGCATGTATGTACACAAATCAGAAGATGTCACATTTTTGTGCAGAAAGTAGCAGATTGGATGTTCAGTGTGATATTTGGAAGCCGGTGGTATCTTAAAGCCTCTTTATATCCTGCAGGAGCCTCTTCTGCAGCAGAAGTGCATAGATCCAGTCACTGTCACCTGTAATGAATCACTGGTACTCAGCGCATCTGTGCGGCATGATAAGACCCCCTACTCTCAGTGTATCTGTCCCATCACCACTAACCCAGCAAGGGAAAGAGAAGAGAAGACTTATTTTCCTTTGCCAGCTTGTTTCTGTGCTGCCTCATCAAACAGTTGCATCTCCACATCCACTAGCATTAGCATTTTTATTCACACATACAGAGTAAAGTGGACTATTCACTGGCTTGCCAACCTTCACCTATGTCCACAACAATTCCTGTTCTAAGGATATAGAAAGAGAAATTACCCCAACCTCCTGTGGAGAAGTGGTTGCAGAGACAGATGTGTAATTAAAAAACACTAATGCTTCTTCTCTTTTGCAGTGACTTTAGGAAACATCCCTTAGCAGGTGCAGCCATCTTAGTCAGAGCCAAAGAGGAGTCTAATCTGAATCATATGACACATTTACAACAGAAAAACCAACCAAACAAGGCATTCTTTGAATGAATGTATCACTCACAAGTTTTAAATTAAGACTCATGGGAGGGGACAGGGCTTTTTGCTGTTTTGGTCAGAAATTGTAAATGACATTTTGTGGGATGTATGTGTTAGGGATGACTCAGCTACTGCCACACCAAATCTTAGCTCAAATTGAGTCATAGCTATTTTTGTGTTTGCTAAGGTCACTTAGCTGCGGCAACCATCGTGAATAGGCTCGACTCTAAAAGTTAATAAGTTCTAGATGATGATTACTTTCATCATCTGTGATTACTTTCTGAAAGTTTCATCAAAGTCTACAGAGTGGTTCACGAGATATTTTATTAACACTACAGACAAACACACACACAAATCATCTGCTGTGGGCTATAAATATGACACAATTTACAGCAAAAATTACAAAACACAAATGAAATGTTAATGCCAGAAACCCATCAAATCATAAAATAAGTGCTTGTGAAGCATACTATTGTGTGCTCATTGTTTATAATACTGGATCTGGTTGTAAACTGTTGTATAAGAACTGATCATGCCTTTCACAGTGTGGAGGTCATCTAAACCCAGACAATTTTCATCTTAAATTGTTGCAGCGACATACAGAATCCAAACAGAGTGGATTTGATGTTCAGTGTTGTAGGATGAACTGACAGAGTGGAGTATCATCATCCATTCCTATTTCTACAGACTTGCGTTAGCCTCTCAGAGTTTTGTTCAGAACCAAACTGTGATGCCCTTGAGAAGCACTTCGTAATGTTTGAGGTGTTTTTCTTTTTTCAAATACGTTGCTGCACCAATACCTGCAATGTGACATGTTGGCAGAGATTTCTGCCTGACTCTGTGGCTCCTTGGCTCTTTTCCCCACTTTGTTTTTATGTTCACACTTTTACAACTCTGGTCCAATGCTTGAGTTCTGGGAAGTCACATTTGTTGCTACCTGCAGGGCACCAAACGGAAAACACAATGACTACAACGCAGCTGACAAAATCTATTACTGTTAGATGCAGAATTTTCTCTTGTGAGTTTAAAAAGTTCAACAACAAAGAAAAAAGTTTGTAGTCATTATATTTTGATACAAAAGAATTCTGGCAACAACTTGGCGTGTACAGCAGCAATAAAAACAAATACAAGTGTAAACAACATATTCTAAATATTAATTTGTTTCCAGCCAGAGACAAACTTCTTGTCTTATCTACACACTTTGTCAGTAAATTCTGATTCTGATGAACGCATTCTCACCTCTTCTTTGTTTTGTTTTTTCATAAGAAACAGACTTTAACTTGTACAGTATGTATTTATTGGGTATATGACTGTGTTGTGCATTTATTGTTCAAAACTTGTGTGTTATATGTATTACATTATCACTTTGTATACTCATTTCATGACATCATCACACACACACACTTTCTTCAAGTGGCATACTTCTGGGTTGTAACTAGTTGGTGAATAGCACCTGTGTGTCAAGGTAGGAGAGAATGTGAACCCCGGAATGCAGACTTACACAAGGAGCTTAGAAGAAAACTTAAAAGGTTTAAACAAAAATGCTGACAGGGCAGAAAAAAATAATTACAAAACAAAGAACCACAAAGAGACAAGGATGAGACCTGGGACAGAGCAGTATAGCAGCAATGAATGAGCAGAGATGAAGTGTAGCAGAGCAGAATATTTGGCCTGGGGCTGATGAGGAGGTTGGAAACAAGTGGGAACAGGTGTAGATGGGAGTGGCAGGCTTACATAGAAAAATACTGACTGAGGAAGGAATGAGATTACCATAGGGAACTGACTGAACACAGGAAGCAGAACCAAACACAAGTATAACATATCAGAAAACCTAACACAAACAAAAAAAACCTAAAATCCCTGGCTCATCACATTATGAGAGAGTTGCCCGAATGTAGCCAGGATGTTCTGCAACAGTCTTGTCACTTATGTTTGAACATGTTCAAAAATGTTGTGTCAAACATTTTCTAAATCACCACAGTTGTGGTCATCTCTAACCCATAACAGGAACTCTAGAGCTATATTTTGACACCTCCACAGAAGTTCCTCTATGACAAGACACAACCAAGGCAAATGTCCAGGTCTGAAAAATGTGCTGATGATAAATGAGTCTCCAACTAGTCTCCCAACAGATTCTACCTCTAGTATGAATGAGACTTGCTTTCTAATCCTGACTCTATGAGGTTCAGTCCAGCAGTCAGGAGCAACAAGAACTGTCATGGCCCATCCATCCATCCATCCATCCATCCATCCATCCATCCATCCATCCATCCATCCATCATCCATCCATCCATCCATCCATCCATCCATCCATCCATCCATACACAAAGCTTCTGGGAGAATGTCATTTGGACAGATTAGACAAAACTGGAGCTTTTTGTCAACAAGTCCCATCAGCTCTATGTTCACAGACCCAAAACTGAAGCATAGAAATACAGGAACACCGTGTCTACAGTATAACCTGGAGGAGGCTTGGTTCTGTTCTGAGGCTGCTTTGCTGCATCTGGACCAGGGTGTCCTGAGTCTGTTCACAGTACAATAAAATCTCAAGACTATGAAGGCATTCTGGAGTATCAGAAAACTTGGTCTCAGACAGATCATGGGTCCTCAAACAGGATAACGACCCAAAATACACAGCTAAAAACACCCAAGAATGGCCCAGACCAAAACATTGGACCATTCTAAAGTAGCTTTCTGAGCCCTGATCTAAATCCTGCTGAACATCTGTGGAAGGAACTGAAGCATGTAGTCTAAATCATGTAGTCTCCATCAATCCTGAGATAGATGGAGCAGTTTGTTCATGAGGACTGGGCCAAAATACCTGTGGACAGGAGCAGAGTTACAGAAATCACTGGACTACAGTGATTACCTCAAAAGGTTGTGTAACAAAATATTAAGAGTTCCATTTTTTTAATCACAAATAGTTTTATTTTTATTATTTTTCTCAAGCTCTGGTGAACCAAAATTCAAAAGAAATTGATTGATTTTCATTAGTTGATTTTTAGTAAATTGTTTCATATAATCACTTTACTTTTTTTCACATAATGCAATGGTAGTAATATGAAACACCCCAGAACTAAGTAGTAACAACTTGTCAAGAATCAAAATGTAAGCATGTTTATTAAAGGAAATGCAAAATTATAATAATTATTTTCTGTTTTCTCTGAATATTTTGTTTGCTGTTATTGTTTGCTTTGCTAAAACTACGATATGCCTCGTTATATTTTCTAGACTTGGGTTTTAGTTGTGAATTATCATATAACACTGTTACTTTTATTTTGGAAACACTTTAAATTTTTATTTTTGCCCCAGTAACATACATCTCCATTGTCCAATCTTACACTCTGTTAAAAAGGAAAACATATAGTTATATAAAGTAATAGATAAATTCTTTGATATTTGTTTAATTCATTCCTAAACTAGATTCAGGCTGAAAGGAGGCGAAACAGCTCCATGTGTAACATATTCTGGCCTGAAAAAAACATTAATTTAGTGGAGTTGCATCCCCCTCTCAAAAGTCTGAGAATAACTGTGTTAGTTGTTCAGGCACTTCACCATGGGTTTCTTTCTTACCAGTTGAATGATGGCAGATTTGAGGCATAAAAAAATCGAGCGAACACTGAGACTGCTGTCATGTCAGTAGAAATATGACCTTCAATAAGTGCTAAAAAAGCTGGATTATTCATCTTATAACTAGTTTGTCTAACGTCAATGGTAAATTAGACCAATTGATCCTTTTGAGGTAGTTTATGAATAAATGTTCAGCATTTTGCTTGAAGCAAAGCCTTCAATTTCAAGGCTGATGAATGTTTACAAAATTATAATCAGAAAAAGTTCTACCTTTCCAGACTTCTAGCATTTCACTGGTTGATTCAGTAAAGGAGTGATTGGTTGATTCAATCACTAGCTCTTAATTGTTCTCTGCATGTTCCAAAATGTTTTCTAACAATAACTTTCTAATGAAACATGCACCAAAAGCCCGTCTTCAACTTACACAATTAATTTATGTCTTTTGTTTGTTTTCCTCTGCAAATTTATTACATTCAGCCAGTTTTAAAAATACACATACATCCACACACCTACACACACACACACACACACACACACACACACACACACACACACACACACACACACACACACACACTTAGTTCTGTAAAACAACAAACTTTGGATAATTTTGTACTTTTACCAGTGTAGGGTACAAAAAGAGGCCATCTGCCACAAGTCTTTTTGTGCTCACTTTTCCTCACTTAAATGCTCACTCTCGCTCACTTTGTACCCACATTGTCACTTTCTAAACCCACCCTACCCACCCTACAGATGATTTTGTGTCGTGGAGTACCCTTTTGAACTAAAGATACACAGAGTTGAATCTGTTTTATTATTATTGTGTGAAAACTGAGTCAGCATTTGAACTACTGTTTTATATATATTTTTCCAATCAAACTACTGCATATTTTGTGCTATTTTAACCATTCATACATGGACATAATCATTTTTCAGGCCCAGTATCTAGGGAGGGACAGCTAGAAGGAGTGGCTTCTCACATTCTTCAAAGCATTCAATGAGCTAGGAAACAAAAACAACAACTGAACTTGGTCGAGTATGAATTGGTGACGATTCTCAGCAACTGAGGTCAACACATTGTGCAAAAAATTTGATTAGCTATAACAATAAATGTTAGAGTCTGCATGTTAGAAAAATGTCTTGTGAGCTACTGGATGGATTTTTATGAAACTCTCAAAGTAATTACTGGATGTACATCTACAACTTTGGACTCAACCCAGTTCAAAATGATGGCCACAGCCAATCGACATTAATCAACATAAAGATGGCTATATGTTAGTCCAATTTAGAAATATTTAGCTGAATTTGGTGTGATACTAGCATACAGTCCTTAACATATATTCTGAAGGTTGACCCATCTTCAAGATTTCACAATATTACATGAGATTGCACACAATTTCACTGGTAAGTCCATTCCTTCCCATCATAAGATGATTTTGTTTTAAACTCTAGCGTTAGAGTCAATAGGTAATGTGTATTCCTTTAAGGAATGTTAGGTGTTTGATGTTAATATGGGTTTATTTGTTAAATGTATCCAGTTAGGTGAAAGGAGTCCAGTTGTGGCTAAATTTGTTTTGTGGATTTGGTTCAGTCTATTGTGTAACCCTTTTCTGCTCTGTCTCTCCTTGCCCTCCCTTCTCCAGGCAGCATTGTGTATCTGGGGATGATGTTCGGAGCATTTTTTTGGGGCGGCCTGTCAGATAAGGTGGGCCGCAGACAGTGCCTGCTGATATCCTTGTCTGTCAACGGATTCTTTGCCTTCCTGTCCTCCTTTGTTCAAGGCTACAGCATGTTCCTCTTCTGCCGCATGGTGTCTGGCTTCGGGTGAGTTCACTTACCCTTTTCCTTTTCATTATTTCCCCACTGTTCATCCTTTTTGCCTCAGTGTAAATTAAACTTTGAGGCTCCCTCTTAGGATTTTCCCCATCAGCAGCCTGATCTTTCCGTTCACTGGCTCCCCAGCTGTCTTCCCTCTTTTAAAGTTAAAGCACAAGACAAGAGTTTATACTAAGTGCCTGCATCAGTCTGTCCTCAGCCCCCAGTGTGGGATGTGGGGGAGGAACAAAGCCAAAAAGAAACGTTTGCAGAAATGAACTGAGCACAGTAAATGAACATCTGCATGCTTTGATGCTGCCTGGCTGCCCACATATTTAATAAATGACTTTCCTTCCCATCTCAGCTAACTGCCAACCTGTTCAGAAAGGAAATTAAAGTTTTACCAGTGTCCATAACTTGAGCTGATGCAAAGGGGTATTTCAGAAAGCTAGTATAGTGAAAACTCAGAGTAAGTTGACCCTGAGTTTAAGGAAATGTCTGGGTTTTTGGTTCCAAAATGCAAGGTACAATAAACTTAGTGTCTTTCACCATGGTAACAGACTCTGTGAGGTAAACATTTCTCCCGGTTGCTACCAGTTCCCTCCCACCGGAAGCAAACTGTGTCCATTTGTAATCAATCCGACTAATACTGAAGCAGAATTACTTCATAATGTCTGACATCAGTAGGGTTTTTCTCATATAGATTGACTGTACTCTCATTCCAAAATTTTATTTGTTTGTTTGTACTGTATCTGTGCCTTTTATTAGATTTACTCATTTATGTCTGTCAGACTCTCTGGACGCATATATCCAGTACAACATGTGGGCTTTCCACAGATCAAAGACTGTTAATCACTTTGATATAGTTTGCAGAATTTCTTTTTTTAAATAAAACTTTTCACAATAACCAAAAAAAAAAGATAATGAATGTTTCACAATACATATTTCACATTTATTTATTTATTTTATTTTGACCTACAAGCCTAGAAATGCAACAGTGTGAATTTCAAATTTTTTTTTCAGCATTAAAACGTGGTGTTTTCAGGTTTATACATTAAATGCAATGTTGCTCTGCTCTATTGTTGTTATTACTTCCTGTAACTGGAGGACACTGCTATGACAGCAAAGGGTATAGAATACTTTGTTGGAAGGCCGTTTTATTACACTGCTTAAGTCCAGAGCAGAGGTAGGCAACCCTGGTCCTAGAGAGCCACTATCTTGCATGTTTTACTTGTTCCTCTGCTCCAACACACCTGATTTGAATCAGTGGGTCATTAACAGGTTTGTGCAGAACATGAAGAGGTGATTTAACCTCTGAATCAGGTGTGTTGGAGCAGGGAAACAAGGAAAACCTGCAGGATAGTGGCTCTCCAGGACCAGGGTTGCCTACCCCTGATCCAAAGGGACAAGGACAGTACGTGGGCAGCACAATGGTTTAGTGGTAAGTACTGTTGTCTCACAGCAAGAAGGTCCTGTGTTCAAGCCCTGGGTTGGACCTTGGGTCTTTCTGTGTGGAGTTTGCGTGTTCTCCTTGTGTTTGTTTGTGTGGATTTGCTCCAGATGCGCCGGTTTCCTCCCACAGGCTAAAAACATGCATGTTAGGCTGCCTTCAGGCCTCCCTTAAAAAAGATATCTGTGATCTCAATGGGACTTGTCTGGTTAAATAAAGTTTAATAAATAATGATTGGTTCTATACGCAACCAGAATAAGATACAATATTTGATGAAGCTGTGGCTGAACTTTACAGACATTTTGTTCCCAGCGTTAATGTATTGGCATTCACACTCATATTCAGCCAATGTGTTGAACATCCAGATGAAACTATGAGCCAGCTCTTAGCTTCAGGTGTGCCGTGTGGTTTTGGACAAATGGAAGGTTTAATAGCAAGGCCACCTGTACACTCACAACCCATTCATCCTTTATATGTTCTTAATCCATAAATAAACAATGCACTGTAGTGCTATAGCTAACTGAGTCATGCAATGATCAAGCTAATTCATTCATTTATTTCTGAACTCAGTTAAAATAAAACATTTTATAACCTACATTAAAAAAATCTGTGAGCGGGAGAGTGGGAGAGAGGGAGAGAGAGAGAATCACTACATGGAGCAGCAATTCAAAACAACAAAGTTTCAGCATCATTCTGTCCGATGAAGACTGGATCACCACTACTGGGCCTGGACCTCATTAAAGCACTGTGGATTAACATCATCAGTGGAAAAGTGACTTTAATGATACAAAAGAGGCTGGTTATAAAACTGGTCCAGTTCAGATCACCTGCCATCGCTGAAACTTCTGCACCAAAATATATGACAGCTCTTTGTTCTTTCCTTGGCTTAATCTCCTGGCTCAGCGGTTTTCTACCAAGCTATGCAACAGTGGTTGAGCCCCTGCAAGAACTACTTCAAACAAATACTCAAGCTGAACTAAAATGAACTGATGCTGTAAAAAGAATATGCAGTTAAAAGATGGACAACATATGTGTTGGAAAACAAATTTACGCTCAGAACTAATCATTAAACGCTCATCACTCTGCTGAGCACAAATGAATAAATAGAGCTGACTTGAGAATTGCACGCTGGTCAACTTGACTGATGTGTTTCCAGTTCAATATCCCGTACCAACCAGAATATTAGAACATTATAGCAGACTGTCTTTCACGTGTTCCCTTGAGAACCAGTAATACAGCTTAGGACTCTGAGCTATACTTGAGCAGAAAGTTGATTGAAGTTTCTTCTCTGCTCACTGCACTCTTACTTGTTGAATTTAAAGCTGAAAGTGAAGACTGTCCTAACATACAAAATAGCAATAAATCCTCCATTCAGGATAGCTTAAATTGTAGAAGCTCTTTCTAGAAGAGGTCAAACCTTACTTCCTTGTGCGTCATGAACTGGCTTCAGAGTCACCACTGATATCCAGAAGAAAATGTTTCGTAGTTCCCAAGTTTTTGCAAGAAAAGTTTGTGCACCTGGATCATTAAGGACACCATTGTGTTGTTTGCATTAAAGAACGCCTTGGATAACTTTACCGGTGGCCACATTTGGACAATTTGGTATACACAGTCCTGTCATGAACCATCTGTCAGGCATGTGACACAGCCACTCATGGTTTACCTGCCCTATTACAACCTTTCAAGTTTCCAGAGGTTTTTTTTTTTTCAACACTGCTGTCAACATTGTGGGTTCATTTGAACATCGAACTTACAAATGCAAGCTTGAGAAGTTGTGAAAAGTTGAAGAGAATGCAGATGAAGTCTAAGCTTGTTTCCTGGGTGCTGGACTACCTGGCTGCAAGCCCACAGAGGCTCTAAAACTGTGTGTCTGACACTGTTCTTATCAGTACAGGGGCTCCACAGCGAACAGTTCTGACACCCTTCCTATACTGAAAAAAATATCAATGTCATGATTGTCTATGTCTTGGTTCTTTGCTTTAGTTTTGGCTTTTGGTTTTCTGTTCCCTTGTCACTATTCACCTCCCCAGTACTTTTCCAGTCACATCTGCCACGCCCATCTCCACCTGTCAGTAATCATTCTCACTCACCTGTGCCCATTTACCTCATTATCCTCAGTCTTTAAGAACCGGTCACTTTTCATCACTCCTCACTGGATCATTCCGCTTTGTCTGCTTGTTTCTCGTTCCTCGCCTTGTCATGCCTTGCTTCTTGTTTTTAGATTTTGTTAGTGTTAGTTTTGCTGCCACGCCAGGCTTTTGTTTGTTTATTTAGGATTGCAGTCAAGGCCCCGATCCATCAATCCATCTCCCACTTCATGTTTCCATCACTAGTGAACAGGACTCCCAGAAACTTGAACTCCTCTATCTGAGGCTCATGCCTGACCTGGAGGGTCTCACAAAGTGAGATAGACATCTACTATTGATTACTTTTTGGATTCAAGATGGCCGCCACTGCAAGGCAATTTTAGCAAACACAAAAATGACTAGAAGATAGTCAGTTGTATTAATATTGTCCTAAACATTGGATTGTTAGATTGTTGAGACGGATTCAATTCACTTTAATTCATTTATTAAGCGTTAAGTCAAAACAAAGGTCATCTCAGGGCACTGTACAAAAACACAAACACAAACACAAACATACATTATGAAAAGTCAATTAGTGAAGGCTGTCTATTTAAGAAAGCCAGTAGATTGCATTGAATCTTCACTTCATTGCAGTCTCTCATTGTGAGCAAGCAAGACTTATCCCTAATTCATATTCTGAGTGTTAACTGATCACAGTGTTTAAAACTTTCCCATTAACTGTTGAAATGAACTCATTTTGCAAAATATTTTAAGAACCACAGAGTGGATTTTATCGAAACTTTCAGAAACTCATTGTGTCTACATGAACAACTGATTAACTTTTTGTATCAACCCAATTAAAGATGGCTTCCACAGCCTCACTGACATCAGCAAACACAGAAATGGCTATAAGTCTGTCAATTGAACAGATATTAAGCTAAAATATGGGTTGATAGTAACTGAGCATCATCTACTAACACATATTTCAACCACAACAAATTGTGCAACACATTTGCGTAAAACCTTGGCAATAATTGTTAAACTGAACACTTTTTGTCTGTTAGTAAAATATACCATTAAATACTGGACACATTTCAGTGAATCTCAGAAAGTAATGATTGGTTGTTCATCTACAGTCAACCCATATAAAAATGACAGCCAGAGCTAATCAACCTTAGCTGTTGTTGCTGTCATTGAATGAATGCTGCTTATTTCTTTAAGTGTCTTCTTACCTCATTACTTTGATACCATAAGGGGTCTTAGCAAAACAAGAGAAAAAGCCTTTTAAAGTTACATTTGGACGAAATGCAAAATATGTTTCTATAATTATTTGCTAAAATAACTGTGATGTCTCAACAAATAAGTTATACAGGGAGCAGTTGGTTGATGAAGGAAAAGTCCTTTATGAAAAATGGGTTTGGCAACCAGGTTCAATTAAACTTGCCCCATTTAAAACTGTGCATTATGGACTTCTCTGTCCAGAAACAGAAAGAGAGTGGCTGCGCTGACTATTTCCATTTTCCATGTTTTCATGGATGAACTTTTAGCACGTGGAGGCAGTACTGTAGAAATCAGAATGTCACAGTTGGTTGCTCAAGTGAGCCAGTTTGAAATGTAACACTTGGATGAGAAGCACATATCAGGTTTTAAATACACACAAGCTTTCATATAAATTAAAAAGTGTAGATACTATATAACCTTTTTCTGTCACAGTCGAAGAAACAGAACCCAAATGCAGAACTAAATTAAAGGCCTAGCATCAATTGAAGGACTGCATATTGCCTGCTGTCTTTCTTGCAACTTTATGTTGAGAAATAACGAGTTTATGGCTATTTTAGTCAAATCTTGAAAATGATATTAAATGTAATCTCATGCAATATTGCAATATCTCACGGGATCTGTTTGCTGCTAGAATATGTTCTGTAAATGACTGTCAGCCACTACCACACCAAATTCTTTTAGCTCAATAGCTGTAAAAGGTATAGTTATTTTTGTGTAGACTAAGGTCAGTTGGCTGCAGCAGCCATCTTGACATGGCTACTCCAAAGGTTAATCAGTTGTAGAGGTACATCCAATGATTACTTTCTGAAAGTCTTTTGAAATCTGTCCTGTGGTTTTAGATATTTTGCTAACAGACACAAAATGTTGACTTCTAAAGTTAATACCAAGGTTATAAGCAAAGATGTTGTGCAATGCATTGTGCACAAATTAGGTGTTGTGAATGATAGAGCAGTGGAAGTTGCTCAACCCACTTGTCCCACATCGTCCTGATAGCTTTCAGACACATCCTCATCTAATTCACTGATCAAAGATAAGTTCAGGGCTGTCATATTTTTATTTCTGATGCTCATTTTGTGAAGCTCTGACAGTGACTACGTCACATGTGTCTGCAGGGTGTAATGTTTTTAGGACTTCTTTGCAGAGATTATTTATGTTTCCCCCCTCCCCTGCTGAGTGTCCACTCAGTGTGGGTTTTATTTACCCACAGGAACAGAAAAAACTCATAACAACCTGCATTTCCACAGTTTATTAGTGAGGTAAAGAGGATAGGGAGAGGGTGTGCATCTCTGTATGTGTTTGAGGTGAAATATGTCTCACAGTTGCAAAGAAACAAAAAGTATAAGACATTTTTGACCCTTTTTACCCTTCATTTTGACTGCTGGGTCAAATTGACCCATCATTCTTCTGAATGATGTTTAGCTCCTGACTTGAAACTAAATTTACAGGATTGGTGGAGCTGTGCCGATTGTCTTCTCGTACTTTGCGGAGGTGTTGGCCCGAGAGAAGCGAGGAGAACATCTGAGCTGGCTGTGCATGTTCTGGATGATCGGAGGAATTTACGCCTCGGCCATGGCCTGGGCTATCATCCCACACTATGGTGAGTGACACATCCTACCTGATATACCACTATCAGAGTGTCTCCCAAATCTTAGAGTGAAGAATACTTGAGCTTTCTGTTTTCTTGAAATTTCATATCTAAACACTAACTGTAAATCTTGTCAGTGATGAAAATGTTACACAATTTATGAATCAGATTTGTATTATTAAATAAACTAAAAGAAACTTAAAAAAATTGTTTAGAAAGGTAAAACAATCTAACTTGCAAAATCTTGTGGAACATGAAAACGACAAGCGCAAACCTCCACCATAGCGTGAATAAAAAGTAGTCCAATCGTGATCCAGACCACCACCCAAATTTAATGAACTGTTTCTTGTACCATGTAGACAGACACAAACAAATCAAAGGACACCACTGAAAATATAACCTCCTCGGCAGAGGTAATGTTGTGTGTTTGGTTGTGTCTGTTGGATTGTTTGTCTGCCTGTTTGCAAGATTACTCAGAAAATTATGAACAGATTTTTATGACATTTTCAGGTAATGTCAAACATGGTACAAAGAACAATCTGGTCACTGTTAAGGTCACAGATCAGCCCGTGCTCTAAGTCTGCAACTGTATAACATGAATAGTAAACTCCACAGCTGGACACCCCTTAGGTTAAGGGTGATCACAATTGATTTCAAGATCATGGGGTCAAAGTCACAGGTAACCCCTTTGTTAAAAATCTGTCAGCTTTTTTGTTTTATTTAATAAACCAAGTTTTAATATGTGAAGATGAGTTTGTGTTCTGTGTTCATTTCCCTCAAACCTGATAGCAACATTCTTTAGTATTCACCAATTTTTCTTCTAGCCATTTCCACATTCTTGTGACGCTCTCCTTGACCCTAACCAAACTTTATACATTTTTACCTGGCAGGAATTTCTCAGATTACTTCAGGATGCAGCATCAAGTCTTACATCTGCCCTAGGTTATTTCCACAATCATAACCATAGTTTAGGCATGAGGCCCATGAAAGTTCAAATGCTCAACAACCAAGCCACGCTGGTGCAAATGGGCTTCATGAAATGGATACGCTGCCACCATGCTCCCCCACACTCTATCCAGGACCTCAGATCACTGCCAGCACAATGATAAATCAACACCACCTTGCTACATTAGTTTTTTTTCACGCTCAGAACCATTGTAGACATATAACACTTAGGCATAGTGCATATAAATTGGCAATTTTGACAATTACAATAAAATCCTGCTTCAATAACAAAGTTAAAACTGATTTCTACAAAGTGATGTTAATTTATTAAAAAATATAATGTAAAATAAGTGATTGCATAATTATTCATTCTCTTTAAAGTGACTTTCTTAATTCAACAGAAGTCCAGGCACTTGGTGCTCGTAGTCTCACAATTAGTGAAATAGGAATCACCTGGGGGAAGTGGATGAGTCCCAAATAATTGCAGTAAAAGAACACCTGGGTCTGGAATGTCTATTCACTAGTTAATCAATACTACTGGCTACCATTACACCATTAAGACAAAAGAATACTTCAAGCAACTCAGTGAAAAGATTATTGAATGTACAGTACAAGTCAGAGAAAGGATACAGAAGGATTTCCAAAGTCCTACACATTACCAGCAGTTCTGTTAAATCCATCATCAAGAAATGGAAAAAAAAAGGATGTGTACACCTACCAAGAACAAGCTGTCCTCAAAAACTGAGTGACCATGCCAGCTAGAAGATGGTGTGAGAGGACACCAAGCGGAGTTTCCCCCAGTGTATTATAAGCCTGGTGGGCCGCCAGGCTAAGCTCTTCTTATTTATTGTAAAATAAACGTTTTTTTCCAACGCAAGGTCACCACGCGAGTGCGCGCGCCAACAGTGACGCAATCGTGCTGTCCCTGCTTCTGCACGAATGCCCAGCACGGTGTCGCTTTGCGTGGTCGTGCACCTCCCAATTTTTGTAACTTCGCGAACCGAGCCGCGCTCTATTCAAAATGAGTGATTTCAGTGCTCTAGCTGTGCTGGTTCACCTGTATCAGCATTTCTATGATCCCTCTATGAGAGATCACAAAGATAATCAAATGGCTCAAAACTCACGGAAGGAGATTACTGCTGCAGCTGATAAAAAGGAGTGTTTATACACCACAATGGTTAGTTACTTTACAAGACCGAATACAGTGCTAATTTATCCTTGTTTACCAATAAAATGATGCTATTAAATTCATCATTAGACATGTTTTGTTTTGTTGTTCCATGTAGTGATCCAACATGCAGCCTGTGCCACAAAAAGCACAGTACAGTACAGCATCTGTCTGTTTGTCAGAGTTCTCTGTTGTTATTCATTGGCCTGGAAGTGAGACGTGTGTTGGTGCTTTGTTTGCACTTTTTCATTTATGTTAATTTAATTTATTTGTAAATGTGACTTAAATTAGGATTCAAATTAGGTGCAAACAATTTTTGTTTTAAAAAACTATCAAAAGTGCCTTTTTATAAAACTGTAGTTGTGTAAACATTTGACACAAATATCTTACAATATCACATAATAAATAGCCATATTTTCAACTTTTCTGTCAACCTTAATCTTTTTTTTTTTACTCAATCACGGTCAGCTGGCAATCGGCCACCTAGCACCAGGCTTAGCCTCTTTTCTGGGGGAAACCCTGCCAAGACACCTGTGAGCACCTGTGAGCACTTTAAGGGAGTCCAAACCTCAGCAGGTGAGATGAAGAAGATTGAGCTACAACAACGGTTGTCCAGATTCTTCACCAGTCTGAGCTTCATGTGAGAGTGGCAAAGAGAAAGCCTCTGTTGACAAAAAAAAACTCATTAAATCTCAACTAGAATTTGACAAGTGGTATGTAGAAGACATTGTCAAGTGGAAGAAAGATCTGTGGTTCAATATGGGATCAACACAGGGGAACACAAGAGATTTCAAAACAACAGGAGAATACAGAAAGAAACATCAATAAAACTGAACAGAGTAAATGATAAGTGCCCATAATCACAGACCCTGACCAAAGGAGGTCCTTAAATTTATCTTGACCAGACATCACACAAATATTTTTTATCCAGTCAACAGTTCCAAGTAAATTTAGTCAAGAGTGACATTTTACAAAGCCAACCTGTGTTCAGGACAGCCCTTCAACGACAGCAGAACTAACCTAACCTTTTAACCTGAAAATGACATCTATTAATCTTTCATTGAGGAGTTTCTTTAATTTTTTGTCTTCAAAAATATTTGTTAATTGTTGCCTTAAGATGAGTTTCTGTGATTAAGTGGTTTTGTGTATCTTTAGATAAGCAATTAAGACTTTCGTGGCTTTGTCAATTCTCCTTAGACTTGTCAATACCAAACAGAAAACACTCAGCAATTAGTTATTGAGCAAGCCAAATGTATTGTTCCAAACTAGTATTCTGAAAACCTCTTGCACGTTGATG
Organism: Kryptolebias marmoratus; assembly: GCF_001649575.2. Lineage (NCBI taxonomy): Eukaryota > Metazoa > Chordata > Actinopteri > Cyprinodontiformes > Rivulidae > Kryptolebias > Kryptolebias marmoratus. The sequence goes on from NC_051443.1 coordinate 1,394,964, forward strand.
GTTTTTTAACCTTCAGTTATTCAGCTGCTTAGTGGTATATTTATTTTATGATTTTTTTCCTCAATTTTCACATCTTTTAGACTTTGTCTTGAAAAGGGCACTTGTAAAATTTTGGCTTCTGTGAGGATCTGGGGTTTGGCTCCACCTTCTGGGTGGTGCCACTAATCATTGTCCACAGGTGTTCCTCATACCACTGACGAGACCATACTGGATTTAAGCAGCAGGCTGTGATCACATCTTCGCTGGAGCATCGAACCTACTGGGTTAGATTCTCCGCCTTAGCGTCTAACCTGAGACCTTGCTCCTTGTGTTAACTACGTTCTCTGTTTGTACCTACGTCCTAGGTTTTTGCCACGCCACGTCTACGGATATTAAAGACTACTTACCTGACACCCTTCGGATACTTACCTTCCTGGAACTGGCTCGTCACGCCTGGAACTTCTGGGACTCCTGGAACCGCTCCTCCTCTCCTCGACGCCGCATTTAACTCCTGGATCTGTAAGCAAACCAAAAGACACCATTACCAACTTCTCACCACCGTCTGGATCTAGACTCGTACCCGAGACTCACCCAGCTCTCCTTCTCTTGCAGACTCTCCGGAAACCGCCCAGTGTACATAGCTTTCACCCTGTAAATAAAATCACTTACCTTTACATCCGTCTCCGTGTTTGGTCTTGGTCTCGCTCTCTGGACAGTATCCCCTGGTTTATGACATA
>NC_051443.1:1407780-1409418 GCF_001649575.2 Kryptolebias marmoratus
GTTTGTGAGGATCTGGGGTTTGGCTCCACCTTCTGGGTGGTGCCACTAATCATTGTCCACAGGTGTTCCTCATACCACTGACGAGACCATACTGGATTTAAGCAGCAGGCTGTGATCACACCTTCGCTGGAGCATCGAACCTACTGGGTTAGATTCTCCGCCTTAGTGTCTAACCTGAGACCTTGCTCCTTGTGTTAACTACGTTCTCTGTTTGTACCTACGTCCTAGGTTTTTGCCACGCCACGTCTACGGATATTAAAGACTACTTACCTGACACCCTTCGGATACTTACCTTCCTGGAACTGGCTCATCACGCCTGGAACTTCTGGGACTCCTGGAACCGCTCCTCCTCTCCTCGACGCCGCATTTAACTCCTGGATCTGTAAGCAAACCAAAAGACACCATTACCAACTTCTCACCACCGTCTGGATCTAGACTCGTACCCGAGACTCACCCAGCTCTCCTTCTCTTGCAGACTCTCCGGAAACCGCCCAGTGTACATAGCTTTCACCCTGTAAATAAAATCACTTACCTTTACATCCGTCTCCGTGTTTGGTCTTGGTCTCGCTCTCTGGACAGTATCCCCTGGTTTATGACAGCTTCATTGTCAGATCCACCTATTGCTTTTTCAATTTAGCTGAAAATCTCTGATCAGCACTAGCTACATCTGCTATGTGAAAGGGTAATCACGTTAGAGTTAAAACAATTATTGGGTACAAATCTAAACACAATTATTTATTTACTGTTTGTTTAACTATGCAAATCTATTGTTTGATCTTATTGTCTATTTAAACTAGAGCTACACAATCTTTTGTAAATTTATTGTCATTGCAATATCAATGAACTGCAATGATCAGTACTGCAAAGGACTGGTTGGACTCCAATAAATCAGACGCCATTATAATTTAAGTACCATGCATTCATGTTTTGAATGGTAATAATATATTTGGCCAATTCAACAGAATGTCACTGACTTTCATGCCCACACCTGGTTTACATGAAACTGATCACAGAAGAGTAGGTGAGGAGTAAGGAAAATGTTTCTTAAACGATATTGTCATCAAAATATTAAACAATAATAATGTACATTGCACATTTTTCTAATATTGTACAGCCTTTTAACCTATGCATTCATTTTATTTTTGGTGATTTTCATAAAGACACAGAATACTGACTACTTTTTGGGGTTTGTTTGTTTTTTTCTTTGCTTGGACAACAACTATTCTAATTTAAAAGCCTAGTATTTCTTGAAGAACTGCATATCGCCCACCTTCATTCAGGACGTATGCTGGTGTAGATTCTCAGTCATCCAGGCCATGGTAAATTCAAAAAAAGTTAAAAAACAAAAACAACTGGACTTTTATTCTGTAGCTGAAGACGTTTTGCTTCTCATCCAAGGAGCTTTCTCAATTCAGAAATAGAGAGTGTGGACAAAATTCCTAGAGTGTGGATTTCCTAGCTGATTTCCCAGCTAGGAAATCCACTAAACACACCACGGAACAGAACAAGGAGAGGAACAGAGGAAAGAGCATTGTCAATCCTTACGCTGCTGGAGTATCCGAGAAACTCAGAAGGATTTTCTCTAAACACAACATCCCAGTACATTTCAAACCCAACAAGACTCTCAGGCAGAGGCTG
>NC_051443.1:1409783-1446710 GCF_001649575.2 Kryptolebias marmoratus
CATTAAACAGAGGAGGAGGTCTCAGATTTCAGCTTTCAAAAACATATAATGGAGCTTTAGGCCTGATCCCCAGTCAGTTTCACTCCAATCAACAGAGTGGCCCATCAGTGAGTCAGACAAACAAGGACCCTAATGAGCCTCCATTGTTAGGAGAGTGAGAACAATCTGCAAACTATCCAGCTTACATCACATCTCAGCTTTAAAAGCTCAACTCCACACTCTCTATTTCTGAATTGAGAAAGCTCCTCGGATGAGAAGCGAAACGTCTTCAGCTACAGAATAGAAGTCCAGTTGTTTTTGTTTTTTAACTTTTTTTTTTAATTCATTCAGGACAAAGTTTTAGAGTAAGATCTTCCTAGACTGTATTCACACTTCATAGTCTGGTGGACGTTGTTGCACCATTTGTTACATTTTCAGCTGGTGTGGTTCACATTCACACTGCACAATCAATCGAGTGAAACCCTTTGAGCAACCTGTTCCTCCCCTTGCCTGTGGTGGCCCTGCACCAAGAAGGACTGAAGGAAATGACACAAAAACCTCTGAAGAAGACACTGAGCACAATTTTCTTCTTCTGGAAAAGTAAACAAAAATTGAGTGGGGTCAAATTTTAGCGGTTTTAGGATTTCTGTTTTGTCTGTGGAGCATGTGCCAAACAAACATTTTTCAAGAATGGGGTCAGCATGAGCAGCACGAGCCATTTCTCCCGCTAGTGGTAGAAACGCATGTTTGTTTTGGTTGTATTTACCCAGAAGGCCTTGTGCCATAGTCCACTTCCTGCTTTCGGAGCGGTCTCCTGTTGGCTTGAATCCACATATGCATTAGTGATGCGGCAGCTCCTTTGAGTGAACTGAATCACTAGAATAAGTTCATAAAATGATTCGTTCAAAAGATTTGTTCACCGAATCCTTTACTTTATTAGTTAGTCAGCTAGTTACCGTATTTTCCGGACTACAAGGCACACCTGAATATTGACATAAGATAAGACCTACAAACATATTTCAAAGATGCAGCGAGAGACCAACATCAACATCCTTCAAACAGAAACGGATCACTCCTTGGCGGCAGTATGTTTTTTCTGTGCATGCGCGAATCAGCAGTTCGTACACTGAACGAATCAATGGGCGGCGGCAGTTTGTTGTTTCTGCGCAGTACTCGAGTAAATCCTGAAATGGTGCAGTGTATAGTAAGGGCACACTGACTTGATAACCAGTAAAACTTGTCTTGTTCTAGTCTTGATGATTCCTCCTGTCTATGTGAAGCTACATCACCATGTGATACATAACATCCAAAAGATATCATTTTACTTGTGCAGGTATTTTTTAGAAACCCCAAGCCTTCAGGAGAGCAAACAAACAGACAGCAGGTGTAGGTGGAGGCTCTGGCAGCACAGATCATATGTGTGCATTCATAATGATCATGAACAGAAAACTGGTTCCAAAATCTGTACACTGATACATAAGTGTGAGTCTGCCAGGACAATTAAAGTGTTAATTTACAAAAAAGTCTCTGTTCCATATTTAGCACCACCAACATTGTGGAGTAGCACAACGCTGTTCTTCACACTGCATATAATATGTGTAATCAATATTTTTGATGTTAATTTCACAATCTTTTACAAAGCAGTAAAAAAACCATAAAATGTTGTCTGATAAAACAAGTCCTGTAATATATGAGGAGTTTGTGTTAAAGGGTAACAAAGCTGTGTGTCAGAGGATCAGAACAAAACAAGCACAGAGAAATCAATCTGCTCCGGAGGAGAATGAGGAAAGAGGAGACGAGGAAGAGATTATGGGAGACAAGTGGGGAGGAGGGGTGGAGAGTGGGTTTGATTTATGTGACCTGTGTCAGGGATAATCGAAAGGTGAAGGGATGCAGCAGAGGGCGTAGGGGAAGCAGAGAGAAAACAAAGGGAGACATTAAAAAAGAGGAGTTCTGTACTATTCTCTGGGTTGGAGCAGATTTAATGAACTCTGTTCCTGGACTCCTGCCATCAGGATATTGTCTCTGCTGTGGAGCGTACTGTGAGAGCATCACTGTAAGGATGTAACGGCAGCATGTTGATTAAGTACCTCTGACAGTGTTCTATCTGGGAGGAAGTAATAACGTCTTTGTAACATGTAAAGAAAAACTTATTCTTCTCTTTTTACCACACTGTGACATAGCCTGGCCAAAGTGGCTAAAGAAGGCCAGCAAACAGATATTTCCCAGTGTAGCAGGTGATTTATTTACAAAAATGTGACCAAAAGAATATTTTCAAAAATACAAAATATTGACTCAAAATTTCAGTTGGCAAAATGAACATATCTGATCTTAAACCAAACAAAATGACCGCCACATGCACACAGCTACCCCTCCTTGTTCTGCCTAATACCTTCAAGCCACTCAGACACACTTAGCTCCAATACTACTGTTTTTTCACACTAAACACAAATAAAAACTAAGGCAAACAAAACCCCTAAAGTTAACTTCATAGTTTACATCAGTTTTCTTTGCCCGTCTTCACCTGGTCCCTCCTGTGACGTCACTTCTCTGAAACCTAAAACTACAGGAAGTTAGGCAGCAGTTCCTCCCTTAGCTCCTGGAAGACAGGTAAGAGGTAAATTCACTAGCAGACAAATGTCAGTTTTAAACACTAAAATGTTATATTAACAAAACTTGTCAAACTTATTTCCATCCAAGATGTTATGTCAAATAATCTGTAACAATGCAAAACATAAACAGACCCGGGAATCCTGAAATCAACAAAAATAGAGACAATATTTTTTCTATCATCTAATATTTCCATAACTTTGCAGTGACACAGACTATAAATCAGAGTTAGCAAATAATCTAATTAGCTCACTAGATGTTCTAAAATAGATAATGGATACAGAGCGACTTTATTAACTACAACAACCTATTTTGTTTATTTGTCTTTATGTTGTCAAGCCATAGTCCTAACTTTTTGCTGAGACTCTTTGTACAGTCATTTGCACAACGACTCTTCCACATTTAGTTCTGTTTCAAGCAGCTCCTGCAGTCTGCAGTCATTGTAGGGGTCTCATTGTCACTCAGTGTGAGTATCCCACTCTGAGACGTCCTCAACGACAGCTTGTGCATAGCCTCTGTACCTTATCAGTGTGAGGAGAAACAAAAACAGTTTGCATTTTGCTACATGTTTGTGCCACGTGGTGCCAGAGAAAGCTTTGCTTCCTGGGTAGTTTATGAAACATTTCGCCCTTAACTCTGAATAATCCGAAGCAATGCTGTTGGGTAGATCTGTGTTATCATGTTATTTTATGTAACACATCACAACATTAATTTTCCAAAGCAAATATGCTTAGTGCACATAATCTTCCACTGAAGAGCTCACACACTTTATTTGGGAGAGGAACTGTGAACGCCTGCAGGAGCTCGTAACTGAGGTCAACTGATCCGACGCCAGTGTTTTAACACACTTTTTCTCCACGATGCAGTGGTGTGTGGGTAATAGGTTCCGCCGCAGTGCTCTCCACATTGACTGGTGGACAAAGGCCAGAGAAGTGTGTGTGTGTGTGTGTGTGTGTGTGGGGGGGGGACANGTTTTTTTTAAATGTGTTAAAGATCTGATACAAAAAAGGTAAAGAAAAATGAAATCAGACAAATTGTAAAAAACAACCCATGGTGAGTTTTACATGTGATGCTTGTAAAACACAGCTGGTTATAAAGTGGGTTACTCTGGGTCTGTTTTCCAGTGAATGCCCTGATTTATAATTCATATCATATAATGACCAAGGACTGTGGTTTGTGTACGTGTGTGTGTGTGTATGTGTGTGTGTTTTAGCAGCGCTCACTTCCTATAGAGTAAGGACATGAATCTTGCTGAGTTCCTAAATCAGTCAGCTATCCCCTCCAGTACATTATAATCCTTCTAATGAGCTTTCTACTTATAGACACCCATCCTTCTAATGAGCTTTCTACTTATAGACACCCACCCACCCCCTACACACACACACACACACACACACACACACACACACATACACACACACACACACACACACACACACACACACACAGACACACACACACACACACTTCTGTATCATTCCTAACATATTTCCTGATGTAGATTATTTGATACTGTCCACATAAACTAAACTCAGGCAGTTTTATTCATAAACAGACAAATGTTTTTGAAGAAAAGTCGTTTGGAGCCAACTGGTTCAGATGGCCACCTGTCTTGAGCCTGGTTCTGTTGGAGGTCACAGCTTGCTGCTCTATGTTCACTGAGATAAACAAATCAAAGTGAACATTTACTGTATTTTAGTTACCTCTTCCAACAACTATTTACCCATTTGTGTTTGTTACCTGCATTGAGAGCACCTGTTAATATTGTATAAGTCGTGCTCCATTTTATTGCATTCCGACTTGAGACTTAACTTGAACTATATTAGAATAAGCAGAACTGATTTAGTTCATAACTAAGGTAAATTGGATTATAATTGAGACAAATTAATCTGAAAGTAATTAGAACTGAACTTGTTTACTTTTTCTTTAAGATGACATTTTCTGTAAAATACCAAAACAAAAAATTTGAACGGAATCAAAATGAATTTACAAACTTAATCAAAACTGAACCAAAGCACATCTTTTTGTCCCATACAGAACCAGTAAATAAGCCTCAGCATCACAGGGGAAAAACCTAACTTACAAGGGATTTAAGTGTTTTTCTTGGTTAAAAAATAAAGACATTGTTTTTGTGACAAATTTATTCTCAGTTGGCATTAGTCTGTATGTATTGGTTCATATTTTGTGTGGTCTTCAACTTGGACTCTTTAACCTCATAGCATCTTTCATGTCAGGTTCCTGCCCTCGGGTCTGGTCCCTGGTGTCATGATCCAAGATATGATCCCGGGTCCAATAACCGTAATAATAATATCACTGGTTGTTCTGCTGCCACACAAGGAACTTTGTTATACCAGAGCTGTGAGAAACGCTTATTATTGAAACAATTTTGTGATTTTAAGAATGCCAACAGGTGTGGTTCTTAATGGGGAAAGATTCTGTTTGGGAAATAGTTCAGTGTGTGTCTGTGTGTGTGTGAAAATAATAATGTCCATCTGCTGAAGCATTGTCTGGATTCTACAGTAACCATCACAAAGTTGACTTTCTTTTAATCACATGAAGGCAGTCACATTACATACAAACAGAACATTTTTAGTATGTTTTAGTATTTTTCCTGTAGTAATATTATGTCTGCCATCTGTAATATAGATATAGAATACAATAAATTACACTCAGTCCACCAGATCACCTAAAACACAAGAACTACAACACAATCAGATGTCGCAAACAAAGTATTCTGGAGCAAAACTGTCAACGAAACACTGAAGAGAAGAACTTCACAATGTTCCACACATCAGCATTGACTGGGCAAAGAGAGAAATCCTAGAGCCAGACATTTATAGCAGATCTGTGTCTTCCTGTCATTAAGGGCAGAAAACAGAATCCATCCATTTATCCATTTTCTTTACCCGCTTCTCCATTCCAGGTCGTGGGGAGCTGGTGCCTATCTCCAGCAGTCACTGTGCGAGAGGCGGGGGACACCTGGACAGGTCGCAAGTCCATCACAGGGACACATATAGACAAACGAGACAAACAACCATTCACACTCTCACTCACACCTAGGAACAATTTTAGAAAAACAGAATAACTTTCTGTCTAATTTATTTTATATATACAGTATATATATATATATATATATATATATATATATATATTCCAAAGTTTGATCATTTCCAATAATTTTAAACTGATTCTGTTTCTCCTTAGGGTGGCGGTGGGGGTTGATTTTGTTTTATTTTATCTGGTTTTCTGGTTTTCTTCTGATCACAGACGACAGAAATGACCTGTGACAAACTACAATAATCTGACAAAAATAACATTTATGTAACAAACCACAATACCACAACAATGGAATGCATTTAATTACTTCTCGGTTAAAGTTGAACTACTAGTACTAATGAACTGGATAACATACATAAATAATGTTTAGATGGGGCATGATGAACCCAGCATGCAGACTCGAGGCGAAGTAGGATTCGAATGAAAACTAATTTATTAACAAAAAGACAACTAGAAAAGCAAGAAGCTGACGTGGCAGCAAAAAACAAGATTACAAAAACTTACAAAACGATGGAAGACATGGAACAAGGTGCATGGGCTTGGCTTGAAAAATACACAAATGCAAAGACGACACACAGCAGAGACGGAGAGGAATGAACCAGTGAGGAATGAATAAAAAGAGACCGGCTTTAAAGAACTGAGGTGAGAGGAAAATGAGCTGCAGCTGGGAACACGACAAGAAACAGGTGAGGTGGGCGGGGCTGGCATAGCTGAGGACAGGTGAATGGTGACACAGGAAAACACAGCAGGCCAAACGACAAGAACTAAACTAAAACACAAGATGAACAAGAGATAACAAAGAATTACAGAAACACTAAACAAAAAACCAAACTCAAAAATACTGAAGTCCATGACAAATACATCACATTTTTAAACTTACAGTGGCATCAAAATGCAAGTAAATAGAAGTTTTGATTTATGAATATTTATTTCAGCTTGCGTGTTTTGAAAATAATTTTAATTTCTTGTACTGTGGCATTGTGTGGTCAACAACTCATCCCTCTTCAAAGGGTTCTGACATGGCATCAGTTCAGAAAGTTTTAGAAAAAAAGTAACTCAGACTCGCTAAAGTTAGAAAAGGTGAACATTCACCATCACACCATCAGACAACAGGATTTAAAAAAAAAAAAAAATGTAACGCCCCACAATCGGTTGTTTTTACCCCTAATAGGAGGGTGTCAAAAAGTCATGAAATGAAAGTCATTTAATTTAGATAAAAGGAAAACCCCTTTTTTCAAAAACCAAACTTCTAAAAATAGATAAATTTGACCAGAACAAAAATAGAATGATTAAAAGTCTTATTGTGAGGTGGTACTTAAATACTTTTAGTTACTTTTATAGTAATAAATGGTGGCAAAAATGTCTTAGGGAAGCAAGAAATAATGATTTTATATATATAGGTTGAATATGTGCAGTGCTTTGACTTAAAGGTTAATTAAAATTAGGCTTTGGCAGAAACATCTGTTTACCTGTCAGTGAGAGACGGAAACCATTCTAAGTATAAATGACTTTTTATGTCTGTTTCATTTCTTTTTTGTTTGTGTGTTTGTTTTTGTACTGTTAGGTTGGATGTGAAATCTTGATGCAGCATCTAATTATCTTGACTGACCTTTGTGCCCATGCATGTGACTGCTCCTGTGTGCAGGCTGGAGTTTCAGCATGGGTTCAGCCTACCAGTTCCACAGCTGGAGAGTGTTTGTGGTGGTGTGTGCGCTGCCTTGTGTGTCTGCAGTCGTAGCGCTCACCTTTATGCCTGAGAGCCCGCGCTTCTACCTGGAGGTAAACCTCAGACAATATTCTTATACTGACATTTTATCTATAGGACTGAGTCAGGGATTTTCTACGTATTTTGTTTGTTTGTTTATGTGTTTATTATTTTATTGTTATCAGTTGTTAAAAGACCAACGCAACAAGTTGGTGCCTCTAAGACACACTGTTTTCAGTAGTTTTTGCAGATTAGTGACCCCTGCCTGACCCCTGCCTGTCTTTACTCTAAAATGCTTTTTTATACCGACCCCTCTCACTGACCTGTTGTCAGTTAACCTAATTTGTTGCAAAATGCAACGATTGAAATGCAATTTTTTTTAAATTATACAGTTTCTTAGTTTAAACATTTGAAATGTTCTCTATGTTCCATTGGAAATAAAACATGGGTTCATGAGATTTTCAAATCTTTGCACTCTGTTCTTTATTTACATTTTACACAACGTCCCATCTGTTTCTGAACTGAGGTTGCAGTAATTCAAATTCAACACAATTCAAACATGAGTATCTGAACAGAATTACATCATGAATCAACAAAAGGCAGCACCTCAAAAATGTCATCTGAGGTGTACATTTTTATTTTATTGTCTCATTCGTTTCCATCAGTGGAGTCCAATCCTGGTCCTGGAATTTTTAGGTGTTTCTCTGCTTTGACACACCTGATTTGAATGAATGATTGATTAGCAGGCTTCTGCTGAAGAGCAGGGAAACAACTCAAACATGCAGGACAGTGGCCCTCCAGGACCAGCAATACTTCAGACTTGGACTGGGACCATCCTGTAGGGATGCTGTACCCACTCAAGCTTCATACAGGTTCCCGTGTGATGTCCAGTATTTTCTTACATGTAGATGATTACGACGCAGGCAGAAGTTAGTTGTTTTTTTTTATCTTAAATCAATAGAAAATGCCTTTTTCTGCAGGAAGAAGTGTCACCCTTAATCTGAGTCACGAATACCTTGCAGGCATTTTATAATTCCACTCTGTTCTTACCTTATTACAACAAAAAAACTCCAAAATATTTTACAACTTTTATCACAATTTTCTGAAAAAGCTACTATGAAATCAGACACTTTAGGCTGTAGCAAGCACCAAAAATACTCTACTGTTAAACTTACAAAGTCTTATAACGTGGAGTGCTTTGGTATTACGTATAACATAAGTATTTCCTACAGACAGGTAAACATGACGAGGCCTGGATGGTGCTCAAGCAAATCCACGACACCAATATGCGAGCTCGAGGAGAGCCTGAGAGAGTCTTCACTGTGAGTATCCTTTGTTTCTTCGTTCTTCCTGCTGCAGCGCCACCAGCAGGTGACAGATCAGTGTCTCCCCCTGCAGGTGAACAGGATAAAAGTCCCCAGGCAGCTGGACGAGCTAGTGGAGATACAGAATGAGTCAGCCAACCCTGTCCTCAAGGTTCTCCTGAAGATCAAGGCTGAGCTCAAAGGAGTAGGATGCTTTTTATCTTTGCTGTTTATTTGTTTCATAATAGGATTTATATCCACTTAACATCATTTTCTTTTCGAATAGATCTGGTTGACTTTTCTGAGATGTTTTAACTGCCCTGTGAAAGACAACACTATGAAACTGGCTGCAGTCTGGTTCACTTTGTCATTTGGGTAAGAAGTTATCTGCATGTGACTTTAGGCACTTTTTCTACATTTTCTCTGTTCTTATTTTATGCTTCCATCATATTTAATGATTCTGTCTCTTGCCCTGGGTGATTCTTAACAGACTCATCACTACTTTGCAGCATAATAACAATTTCTGCAAAGAACTTAGCTCTAAGGTACAGGATGTCTTACTCATAATGAATGATAGGTAATTTAATTTTAGTCCTATTTTTATGTCTCTACTCTTATCCTTTTTTATGTACCTTTTGACCTTTCTTCATTATTTTAACTAGATGATTTCCTGATGTCTGTCCTGTTCATTTGTCGTTTTGCATCTTCAGCATACCCAGATCCAACATAGTTTTATTTGTAATTTAACCTTATATCTAAAAACTAAGAAGCCAACAACACTCCTTAAAGAAATGCATATTGCCTGCAACCTTTCAGGTCAGATTTTTAAACTAGGATGATTTTATGATGAGAATGGATGGACTTATAGCTGTTTTGGTCAAATCATGAAAATTGCCTTTTGCCCGATCTCATGTAATATTGCGAGATCTTGCGTGATGTATTAGTGCTCAGAGAATATGTTGAGGATGACTCTCAGCTCAGAACACATCAGATTTTAGCTTAAGATTTGTAAAAATTGACTGAGGTATAGCCATTTTTGTGCTTGCTAAGATTAATGGCTGTAGTGGCCATCTTGAATTGAATTGACTCCAAAAGTTACTGAGTTGTAGATGTATATATATAACCATTATTTTCTGAGAGTTTCATTAAATCCTCTCTAGTGGTTTTTGAAATATTTCGCTAACAGACAAATAATGTTGATGCTAACAGTTAATGCCAAAGTTACAGGCACAATGTGTAGCCTTCAAAGGATGTGTTGTGAAAGACACTTAGCTACTACCACACCAAACCTTTGCTCAGTATCTATATAAAATTGGCTGTTTTGTGTTTGCTAATGTCAGCTGGCTGTGTCTGCCATCATGTATTTGGTTGAGTACAAAAGGTAAACAACTATAGATATACATTCAGTCATCACTTTCTGAAAGTTTCATTTAAATCTGTCCAGCGTCTTTTTTCCTACCAGACAGACATAGTTGATTACAGTAGTTGATAGACAAATTTTGAAATGAGATCTTGCAACATCAGTCAGTACTCTGAATATAAGTTGTGAATGACTCTCACCAAACCATGGCTCAGTATCTGTAAAACTCATTGAGGTATAACCATTTTTGTGTTGGCTAATATTGATTAGCTGTGGTGATCTTCTTGAATTGGGTCCAAATATGAATGAATTGAAGATGTACATTTAATGATTACTTTGTGAGCATTTCAATAACATCTATTCACTGGTTCATAAGATATTTGGCTAACAGACACTTTTGCTTACACGCAGTGTTCTCAGGAAAAATCATTAATGCTCTTTCACATTTGGGGATGTAAAGTACTGTTTTTTTATTAAAATGACCAAGTGTGTGATGAACACAAACACATTCCCTTTGCTCTCAGTAGCTTTAATGTGAGCAATCACTGGCTGTTTTCTTACCACTTTTATTTTCCTCTGAACAATAAAAGAAAGAGAGAGGGAACACTCACTACCTCGGGATAAAAAGATCCACATTTTCTGCTGCGTTTGCATCTACAAACAAACTGAGTTTTTAATGAGAAAAAAAAGAAACACTTTCCAAATTGGAGATGGTTAAAACACTCTGTGTGAACTGGAAAAATAGATGGAACTACAGTATGTGTCCTAAAAATGCAAACAAATATAAAGCTGTTTTTCAATGTTTCTTTCTGCATCTGTCTCACTTTATGCTGAGCTGTTGCCCTCAAACTTTAATGATGTGCCGTAAAGGTTAAGGTGTGACTGTTGGTGACTCATTGGCGAGTAAAATTTGCAGGAAAATACATGATTTTCAGTTGCAGTCTCACTGATTCTCACTGGTTTATAACCAAGTGACCAACAGGCTGTGTGTGCACATTTTGAGTGGCAAGTATTTGTGTTCAACTTCTAAAACTCTGTTTCTGGTCATATTCAGGATTTTGTTGTCCACCTCTGCCCACATCATACCCACCTTAGCTTGTTTTGTACCCACCTTGGCAGCCTACCCCACATTTATAATTTAATCTCCTGGAGTACACCTTAGAAATTAAGATAGGCAGATTTAGATTAGTTTTTAAATACTGATTATTCATTATCAGAGTGGTTTTCTAGACCTGGACATATTCCTCAGATGTTTTCTGTCAGAGTGTGACGGGGTTCTCTTATGCTTGGACAAACAAAAAAAAAAAATTGACTGCCCAAGGCCAGAGATCACTTCAGTGAAATTTATTTAGATCTTCTTGAGGTGAGCAAAGAAAGCAAGTGCAGAATATACAAGGACGTCCAGGCAGGTTAAAATCAGACAGCAGTACCTTCAATAAAGAGTCCATCACCTTCACTGTGATCTGGCAGGAGTCTAGCCACAGACTTCCTCCCTGTAGTGCAGAGCCCTGCTTTAAAAGCCACAGGCTCCGCCCACAGAAAAGACCAAACAAGCAAACGAAAATAATTAAACAGTTACTTCTAACTTAAATAAACTTTTAACGGAAACAAAATAATGATAATAACAATAATAAAAGAATAAATAAATAAACTTGTAATCAAAAATACAATAATCAATTTAATAGAGAACACTCGGTATATTCCGATGACATCATCAAATGATTCCTGGCGCGCCACACCCGGAAGTAATCCTGCTTGAAACAAGACTGGGAAAATGTTTGAAAATGAAAACAAATTAGGATGGATGCTAACTGAAACAGGAACATCGCGTGTGCACCCACGATGAACCGCATCAGTCCAAGCTGGAACAGAAGGAAGTTAGCGATTGTGTATATTTATGTGTATGTGTGTGGGCGTGCTCGCATGTTGACACGGACTCATAATTAAGTCCCGGCTCGTGACGGCTCCTCCGTCACACCACCCGTCTCCTCTCCAAGGTTGGCGAAATTTGGCAACCTAGAAAGAAAGTCTGCCACTTTATTAAATCTGCCACTCCTATGACAGATTGTAAACTTGTAAGGTTGCAAGGACAAATACCACCTAGTTAGACGATGATTACTGTCCTTCATGGTGTTTATCCAGGTCAGGGCACGATGATCCGTCTCCAAGTCAAATTCTCTGCCCAGCAGATAGTACTTGAGACTTTCCAGGGCCCATTTGATGGCCAGGCCTTCTTTTTCCACCACAGAATACCTCACCTCCCGAGGTAGCAGCTTGCGGCTCAGGTAGAGTATGGGTTGCTCCTCCCCTGGATCTCCTTGAGCCAGAACCGCTCCTAGGCCAACTGTGGATGCGTCTACCTGGACCAGGAATCTCCTACTGAAGTCAGGACTTCGGAGAACAGGAGATGAACATAGATGAGCTTTCAATGTGTTAAAGGATGCTTCACACTCCTTGGTCCACACAACAGGATTCTTCTGGTCTTTAGCTGTCAAACTTGTGAGTGGAGAAGCAAGTGTGGCAAAATGAGGCACAAACCTTCGATACCAACCAGCTAGACCCAGGAATGACCGCACTTCCTTCTTGGTTCGGGGACGAGGGCATTTTTGGATTGCTTCCACTTTATCCATTTGTGGTCGCACCTCTCCTCTCCCCAGCTGGTAGCCCAGATATCTGGTTTCCTGTTTTGCCCAAACACACTTTGAAATGTTAAGGGTCAGTCCTGCTCCTCTAATCTTTTCCAACACTCTTACTAGATGCGAGACATGCTCCTCCCAGCTATTGCTGTAAATGATTACATCATCTAGATAAGCAGCGCTGTAGTCTTCACTTCCTTGCAGTACTTTGTCCATTAGCCGCTGGAAGGTGGCTGGAGCTCCATGCAGGCCGAATGGCATCACAGTAAACTGGAAAAGACCAGAAGGAGTACGAAATGCTGTGTACTGTCTGCTTGAAGGCTCCAACGGAACCTGCCAGTACCCTTTACACAGGTCAAGGGTGGTAATGAACTTGGCTTTTCCAATCCTTTCCAACAGTTCATCCACCCTGGGCATGGGATAGGCATCAAACTCTGAAACTGCATTAAGCTTTCTGAAATCAATGCAAATCCGCAGTGAGCCATCTTTCTTACACACAATGACTACTGGGCTGCACCACTCAGAGTTTGAAGGTTCAATAATACCTGATGTTAGCATGGTCTCGACTTCATCTTGCAGCTGCCCCACTAATTGTTGTGGAACTCTGTATGGCCGCTGACGAATTGGCTGCCTCTCTTTCAGTCGAATTGCATGCTCAATCAGAGTTGTCCGGCCTGGATTAGGAGAAAAGAGAGGAGACAGTCTCTGGAAGATCTGCTGAAGTTGTAACGCTTGGTGTGAAGTCAAGTGACTGAGATTAGGGGTTGACTGTTCAGTCATCACTTCACCGCCAGGAACCTCTTCTTCCTCCTCCACTGGCCTCACCAGGCATGATTTTTCTGGAGCTGGACATGATGGTTCTTTCCACTCCTTCAACAAGTTAACATGGTATGCCTGTGTAGCTTTCTTTTTTTCAGGATGGTAGACTTCATAGGTGGTGGGTCCTAGCTGTCGGCTGATGGTATAGGGCCCTTGCCACTTTGCCAGAAGCTTGCTGGTGGCTGAAGGCAGGAGAAGTAACACCTTCTGTCCAGGACTTAAGACCCTTTGCCGTGCCCGCTGGTCATACCACCTCTTTTGTTTCTGCTGGGCCTGCAGTAGGTTCTTTTCAGCTCCTTCCTGGTACTCAGCAAGCCGATTTCTCATCTGCAAAACATACTGGACCACACCTTTGACTCTGGATGAGGTCTCTGATGCATCCCAGCTTTTCCTCAGCAGGTCTAGTGGTCCCTGAACCTCCCACCCATACAGGAGTTCAAACGGGGAGAACCCAGTTGATGCTTGTGGCACCTCACGATAGGCGAACAGAAGGAAGGGTAACCAGCGGTCCCAATCTCTGCCAGTATCATTCACAAACTTCTGCAGCATCCTCTTCAGCGTCTGGTTGAACCTTTCGACCAGTCCATCAGTCTGCGGATGGTAAGGCGTCGTCCTGATGGCTGAGATCCCAAGCTGTTTATGAAAGAGTTTCAGGAGATTAGAGGTGAAATTAGTCCCCTGGTCTGTCAAAATCTGATCTGGGATTCCAACTCTTGAAAACAACTGGACCAGAGCTCGAACTATTGCAGGAGCAGTAATGGTATGCAGTGGAAAAGCCTCTGGAAATCTGGTGGCATAGTCACATACTACCAGGATGTACTGATGACCACGCCCACTCTTCACTAGGGGTCCAACAATGTCCATTGCAACCTTACGAAAAGGAGTAGAGATGACGGGTAGTGGCTGGAGGAGCGCCCGATCTGACTTCCGAACGGGACGAGTCTTCTGACATGTGGGACAAGAAGCACATAAGGCATTAATGTCATTGTACATTGACGGCCAGTAAAAACGTGAGCTGACACGCATAAATGTTTTGTGACGCCCCAAGTGCCCTGCCCATGGAATGGTGTGTGCTAAATGCATGACAAGTGCCCTACAGCTAGCTGGAACTACCAACCGTTGTTTTTCATTACACGCATACAATACACCATCTTTTAACTCAAACATTTCTCTTCCACTCCACTTAGCATCATCTTTTTCACTCACTCGGTCAAACAAAGTTTGCAAAGACACATCCTGCTTCTGTAAAGTAGCAATATTTTCAGGTACTTTCCACATGTCATCTACTGTTAAATCTGTAGACACATTTCCACTCAGCATTAACTTTTTCTCAAATTTTTTCTGCTTCCTGGATTTTCTAAACTTCTCTGAAACTTCAAACAAACTCTCATCAAAATCAGGTAAGGACTCAACTTGTTCTTTAGCCTGAGAACGAGTAATCACAGGACAAGAAACATTGATAGCTTTGTCCCCCTCAGTTTGCACTTCTCCCAAAAGATGAAACATGACAGGCAAATCTGTACCCAAAATGACATCAAAAGGTAGGTTTTTCACAACACCAACAGTTAGCAAATATGGTTGATCATCAATAATGACAGTCACTTCTGCTTTTGGATAAACATGACAGTCTCCATGCACACACAAAATTTCAGTTTTCTTTTCATAGTTCACACATCCAACAGATACAAGAGTCTCTTTTATAAGTGATGTGGAACTACCACTGTCCATTAATGCAATCACCTGCTGTCCATTCACAGTCACAGTTTTATGAGTTCTAATTTGAAAGTTTTTGATTCCAGCCTGATTTTCAATTCTAGGAGCATAGCAGGAACCAGTAAACTTAGTTTTCTTTATTGGACACACTGAAGCCTTATGGCCCAGCTGTTGGCAATAATAGCAAATCAGTGGCTTACCATGAGATGGGTGATTCACAAAACTGGTGGTACCTTTAACCTCCTGGCTTGGTTCTCTGGCATACCGTTGATGTCCAGCCGGTTGAGCAGGTCGTGGTACAGGGTTGGAGAAACGTGCTGCTCCTCCTCGCCGTGCGTTCATGTACTGTAGAGCCAACTTTGCCGTAGTCAGGCCATCCTCAGGTTCATGTTCCTTCACCCAGGTCCTTACATCAGAGGGTAGAACACTCAGCAGTTGTTCCTGGATGATGAGCTCCCCGATGTCCTCCTTGGAACGCTGGTCCGGACGGATCCATCGTCGATAGAGACCTCTAAGGCGGTGGTAGGTTTCAGTAGGAGTTTCACCAGCCGGGATACTTATCGCTCTAAACTTCTGTCTGTAAGTCTCTGGTGAGATGTCAAACTTTGCTAACAATGCAGTTTTCAAGTCCTTGTAGCAGTGAGCACAGTCCTCATCCATGGCAGCATAGGCCTCCAGCGCTTTCCCAGAAAGGAGTGGAATGAGACGGCACGCCCACTCACTCTCTGGCCACCTCCAGGTCTTGGCAATGCGCTCAAACCGCAGCAGATAGTTTTCAAGGTCTTCTCCTAATTGATAAGGGGGAATCTTTGGATCAGTGGCATAACTTACTGCCTGAGGTTGATGGCTTTGATCACTGTTGTCATCACAATCACCACCATCATCATCACTTTGTTCTGCACCAACTCCTGACTGAAGGTGAGGACGTGGCACTTGCTGTGGTTGCTGAAGGGACATCCTAAGATTCCGCAGTTCATTCAGGAGCCCTTCCTCTCGTTTTTGCTGACCTGCCATAAAATCCTTCATCAAAATGAGAAACTCACTGTCAGGCGTACTTGATCCACTGGGGCCAGATTTTGGTTCACCTTCCTCATCTGATCCATCAGTCGTTGGCATGCTTTCCCATGCTTTATCAGCCACCTGTTCTTCCATCTTTGATTGTGATCGAAGACCAGATCTTTGCCTCACCAGACGGGATCCTCTTCTCCGGCTCGCCATAATCCCACTTCTGACACCATTTGTGACGGGGTTCTCTTATGCTTGGACAAACAAAAAAAAAAATTGACTGCCCAAGGCCAGAGATCACTTCAGTGAAATTTATTTAGATCTTCTTGAGGTGAGCAAAGAAAGCAAGTGCAGAATATACAAGGACGTCCAGGCAGGTTAAAATCAGACAGCAGTACCTTCAATAAAGAGTCCATCACCTTCACTGTGATCTGGCAGGAGTCTAGCCACAGACTTCCTCCCTGTAGTGCAGAGCCCTGCTTTAAAAGCCACAGGCTCCGCCCACAGAAAAGACCAAACAAGCAAACGAAAATAATTAAACAGTTACTTCTAACTTAAATAAACTTTTAACGGAAACAAAATAATGATAATAACAATAATAAAAGAATAAATAAATAAACTTGTAATCAAAAATACAATAATCAATTTAATAGAGAACACTCGGTATATTCCGATGACATCATCAAATGATTCCTGGCGCGCCACACCCGGAAGTAATCCTGCTTGAAACAAGACTGGGAAAATGTTTGAAAATGAAAACAAATTAGGATGGATGCTAACTGAAACAGGAACATCGCGTGTGCACCCACGATGAACCGCATCAGTCCAAGCTGGAACAGAAGGAAGTTAGCGATTGTGTATATTTATGTGTATGTGTGTGGGCGTGCTCGCATGTTGACACGGACTCATAATTAAGTCCCGGCTCGTGACGGCTCCTCCGTCACACCACCCGTCTCCTCTCCAAGGTTGGCGAAATTTGGCAACCTAGAAAGAAAGTCTGCCACTTTATTAAATCTGCCACTCCTATGACAGATTGTAAACTTGTAAGGTTGCAAGGACAAATACCACCTAGTTAGACGATGATTACTGTCCTTCATGGTGTTTATCCAGGTCAGGGCACGATGATCCGTCTCCAAGTCAAATTCTCTGCCCAGCAGATAGTACTTGAGACTTTCCAGGGCCCATTTGATGGCCAGGCCTTCTTTTTCCACCACAGAATACCTCACCTCCCGAGGTAGCAGCTTGCGGCTCAGGTAGAGTATGGGTTGCTCCTCCCCTGGATCTCCTTGAGCCAGAACCGCTCCTAGGCCAACTGTGGATGCGTCTACCTGGACCAGGAATCTCCTACTGAAGTCAGGACTTCGGAGAACAGGAGATGAACATAGATGAGCTTTCAATGTGTTAAAGGATGCTTCACACTCCTTGGTCCACACAACAGGATTCTTCTGGTCTTTAGCTGTCAAACTTGTGAGTGGAGAAGCAAGTGTGGCAAAATGAGGCACAAACCTTCGATACCAACCAGCTAGACCCAGGAATGACCGCACTTCCTTCTTGGTTCGGGGACGAGGGCATTTTTGGATTGCTTCCACTTTATCCATTTGTGGTCGCACCTCTCCTCTCCCCAGCTGGTAGCCCAGATATCTGGTTTCCTGTTTTGCCCAAACACACTTTGAAATGTTAAGGGTCAGTCCTGCTCCTCTAATCTTTTCCAACACTCTTACTAGATGCGAGACATGCTCCTCCCAGCTATTGCTGTAAATGATTACATCATCTAGATAAGCAGCGCTGTAGTCTTCACTTCCTTGCAGTACTTTGTCCATTAGCCGCTGGAAGGTGGCTGGAGCTCCATGCAGGCCGAATGGCATCACAGTAAACTGGAAAAGACCAGAAGGAGTACGAAATGCTGTGTACTGTCTGCTTGAAGGCTCCAACGGAACCTGCCAGTACCCTTTACACAGGTCAAGGGTGGTAATGAACTTGGCTTTTCCAATCCTTTCCAACAGTTCATCCACCCTGGGCATGGGATAGGCATCAAACTCTGAAACTGCATTAAGCTTTCTGAAATCAATGCAAATCCGCAGTGAGCCATCTTTCTTACACACAATGACTACTGGGCTGCACCACTCAGAGTTTGAAGGTTCAATAATACCTGATGTTAGCATGGTCTCGACTTCATCTTGCAGCTGCCCCACTAATTGTTGTGGAACTCTGTATGGCCGCTGACGAATTGGCTGCCTCTCTTTCAGTCGAATTGCATGCTCAATCAGAGTTGTCCGGCCTGGATTAGGAGAAAAGAGAGGAGACAGTCTCTGGAAGATCTGCTGAAGTTGTAACGCTTGGTGTGAAGTCAAGTGACTGAGATTAGGGGTTGACTGTTCAGTCATCACTTCACCGCCAGGAACCTCTTCTTCCTCCTCCACTGGCCTCACCAGGCATGATTTTTCTGGAGCTGGACATGATGGTTCTTTCCACTCCTTCAACAAGTTAACATGGTATGCCTGTGTAGCTTTCTTTTTTTCAGGATGGTAGACTTCATAGGTGGTGGGTCCTAGCTGTCGGCTGATGGTATAGGGCCCTTGCCACTTTGCCAGAAGCTTGCTGGTGGCTGAAGGCAGGAGAAGTAACACCTTCTGTCCAGGACTTAAGACCCTTTGCCGTGCCCGCTGGTCATACCACCTCTTTTGTTTCTGCTGGGCCTGCAGTAGGTTCTTTTCAGCTCCTTCCTGGTACTCAGCAAGCCGATTTCTCATCTGCAAAACATACTGGACCACACCTTTGACTCTGGATGAGGTCTCTGATGCATCCCAGCTTTTCCTCAGCAGGTCTAGTGGTCCCTGAACCTCCCACCCATACAGGAGTTCAAACGGGGAGAACCCAGTTGATGCTTGTGGCACCTCACGATAGGCGAACAGAAGGAAGGGTAACCAGCGGTCCCAATCTCTGCCAGTATCATTCACAAACTTCTGCAGCATCCTCTTCAGCGTCTGGTTGAACCTTTCGACCAGTCCATCAGTCTGCGGATGGTAAGGCGTCGTCCTGATGGCTGAGATCCCAAGCTGTTTATGAAAGAGTTTCAGGAGATTAGAGGTGAAATTAGTCCCCTGGTCTGTCAAAATCTGATCTGGGATTCCAACTCTTGAAAACAACTGGACCAGAGCTCGAACTATTGCAGGAGCAGTAATGGTATGCAGTGGAAAAGCCTCTGGAAATCTGGTGGCATAGTCACATACTACCAGGATGTACTGATGACCACGCCCACTCTTCACTAGGGGTCCAACAATGTCCATTGCAACCTTACGAAAAGGAGTAGAGATGACGGGTAGTGGCTGGAGGAGCGCCCGATCTGACTTCCGAACGGGACGAGTCTTCTGACATGTGGGACAAGAAGCACATAAGGCATTAATGTCATTGTACATTGACGGCCAGTAAAAACGTGAGCTGACACGCATAAATGTTTTGTGACGCCCCAAGTGCCCTGCCCATGGAATGGTGTGTGCTAAATGCATGACAAGTGCCCTACAGCTAGCTGGAACTACCAACCGTTGTTTTTCATTACACGCATACAATACACCATCTTTTAACTCAAACATTTCTCTTCCACTCCACTTAGCATCATCTTTTTCACTCACTCGGTCAAACAAAGTTTGCAAAGACACATCCTGCTTCTGTAAAGTAGCAATATTTTCAGGTACTTTCCACATGTCATCTACTGTTAAATCTGTAGACACATTTCCACTCAGCATTAACTTTTTCTCAAATTTTTTCTGCTTCCTGGATTTTCTAAACTTCTCTGAAACTTCAAACAAACTCTCATCAAAATCAGGTAAGGACTCAACTTGTTCTTTAGCCTGAGAACGAGTAATCACAGGACAAGAAACATTGATAGCTTTGTCCCCCTCAGTTTGCACTTCTCCCAAAAGATGAAACATGACAGGCAAATCTGTACCCAAAATGACATCAAAAGGTAGGTTTTTCACAACACCAACAGTTAGCAAATATGGTTGATCATCAATAATGACAGTCACTTCTGCTTTTGGATAAACATGACAGTCTCCATGCACACACAAAATTTCAGTTTTCTTTTCATAGTTCACACATCCAACAGATACAAGAGTCTCTTTTATAAGTGATGTGGAACTACCACTGTCCATTAATGCAATCACCTGCTGTCCATTCACAGTCACAGTTTTATGAGTTCTAATTTGAAAGTTTTTGATTCCAGCCTGATTTTCAATTCTAGGAGCATAGCAGGAACCAGTAAACTTAGTTTTCTTTATTGGACACACTGAAGCCTTATGGCCCAGCTGTTGGCAATAATAGCAAATCAGTGGCTTACCATGAGATGGGTGATTCACAAAACTGGTGGTACCTTTAACCTCCTGGCTTGGTTCTCTGGCATACCGTTGATGTCCAGCCGGTTGAGCAGGTCGTGGTACAGGGTTGGAGAAACGTGCTGCTCCTCCTCGCCGTGCGTTCATGTACTGTAGAGCCAACTTTGCCGTAGTCAGGCCATCCTCAGGTTCATGTTCCTTCACCCAGGTCCTTACATCAGAGGGTAGAACACTCAGCAGTTGTTCCTGGATGATGAGCTCCCCGATGTCCTCCTTGGAACGCTGGTCCGGACGGATCCATCGTCGATAGAGACCTCTAAGGCGGTGGTAGGTTTCAGTAGGAGTTTCACCAGCCGGGATACTTATCGCTCTAAACTTCTGTCTGTAAGTCTCTGGTGAGATGTCAAACTTTGCTAACAATGCAGTTTTCAAGTCCTTGTAGCAGTGAGCACAGTCCTCATCCATGGCAGCATAGGCCTCCAGCGCTTTCCCAGAAAGGAGTGGAATGAGACGGCACGCCCACTCACTCTCTGGCCACCTCCAGGTCTTGGCAATGCGCTCAAACCGCAGCAGATAGTTTTCAAGGTCTTCTCCTAATTGATAAGGGGGAATCTTTGGATCAGTGGCATAACTTACTGCCTGAGGTTGATGGCTTTGATCACTGTTGTCATCACAATCACCACCATCATCATCACTTTGTTCTGCACCAACTCCTGACTGAAGGTGAGGACGTGGCACTTGCTGTGGTTGCTGAAGGGACATCCTAAGATTCCGCAGTTCATTCAGGAGCCCTTCCTCTCGTTTTTGCTGACCTGCCATAAAATCCTTCATCAAAATGAGAAACTCACTGTCAGGCGTACTTGATCCACTGGGGCCAGATTTTGGTTCACCTTCCTCATCTGATCCATCAGTCGTTGGCATGCTTTCCCATGCTTTATCAGCCACCTGTTCTTCCATCTTTGATTGTGATCGAAGACCAGATCTTTGCCTCACCAGACGGGATCCTCTTCTCCGGCTCGCCATAATCCCACTTCTGACACCATTTGTGACGGGGTTCTCTTATGCTTGGACAAACAAAAAAAAAAATTGACTGCCCAAGGCCAGAGATCACTTCAGTGAAATTTATTTAGATCTTCTTGAGGTGAGCAAAGAAAGCAAGTGCAGAATATACAAGGACGTCCAGGCAGGTTAAAATCAGACAGCAGTACCTTCAATAAAGAGTCCATCACCTTCACTGTGATCTGGCAGGAGTCTAGCCACAGACTTCCTCCCTGTAGTGCAGAGCCCTGCTTTAAAAGCCACAGGCTCCGCCCACAGAAAAGACCAAACAAGCAAACGAAAATAATTAAACAGTTACTTCTAACTTAAATAAACTTTTAACGGAAACAAAATAATGATAATAACAATAATAAAAGAATAAATAAATAAACTTGTAATCAAAAATACAATAATCAATTTAATAGAGAACACTCGGTATATTCCGATGACATCATCAAATGATTCCTGGCGCGCCACACCCGGAAGTAATCCTGCTTGAAACAAGACTGGGAAAATGTTTGAAAATGAAAACAAATTAGGATGGATGCTAACTGAAACAGGAACATCGCGTGTGCACCCACGATGAACCGCATCAGTCCAAGCTGGAACAGAAGGAAGTTAGCGATTGTGTATATTTATGTGTATGTGTGTGGGCGTGCTCGCATGTTGACACGGACTCATAATTAAGTCCCGGCTCGTGACGGCTCCTCCGTCACACAGAGGAGAGCTACATTTTTGGTCTCAAAATACACTCTAGTGCTTGAGACATGTTGAACACGCCCACAAAGACTGTGTGACTTTTTCAAGAGAAAAGTTGTTGCACAAATTTTACAAAGCATGTTCTAAACACAAGTGAAAGGGCTACATGCATCTGCAATGCTCACAGAGAAATGGAGAACCAAGACATTTGTTGCCAGACATTCTGGAGA
The DNA here is from genome assembly GCF_001649575.2 of Kryptolebias marmoratus. NCBI lineage: Eukaryota > Metazoa > Chordata > Actinopteri > Cyprinodontiformes > Rivulidae > Kryptolebias > Kryptolebias marmoratus. The sequence goes on from NC_051443.1 coordinate 1,432,270, forward strand.
CTCCCTCATGAATGCCATTCACCCACTGATATACTTCTTTTAATAACTGAGATGTAAGTTTTAGGAGTTTGCGGGGGAGGTACTGGACTTGGATGTGTCAAGTTTTGGTGCCTGTGTTAGTCTTCTGCTGTAAGTCTTCTGTGATTCTGTGAGTCCACTTTCAATCAGAGACACCACGGTCGCTTATGGTTCCTCTATGTGTGTCACATGCAAGTCTGAGTCTCCTTCATGCGAGTCTAGATCTGTGTTGGTCCTGTCAGCTGAAGTTCACAGAAACTCCCTTCACTATCATTCTCAAATGAAGACTAACCCACGATACGTGGGTCAAAATCCAAGCCAGAGAAGTTAAAGCCTTCACAAGGCACATCAACTCTGGTGACAACAACATCAAATTCATCAGAGAAGATGCTTACAACAACTATCTGACTTTTGCGACCTGTCTGGTTCACATGGAAAGAGAGGACAGTCTCAGCATTGAAGTCTACAGGAAACCAACCCACACAGATCAGTACCTTCTGTTTGACTCTCACCACCCTCTGGAACACAAACTCTCTGTTATCAGAACTCTACAGCATTGGGCTGAACACGTCCCCACGAAGACAGAAGGGAAGGAAAAGGAACAGAAACACATCAAAAAAGCTCTCCAAACATGTGGGTATCCCAATTGGGGTTTTGTCAAGTCAGCTAGGTGAGCTGTTCGGGCTCTCACCTGTGTAATTTGCAAGTTAACCAGTAGATGGTGTTGTTAAATCCCCTCAGCTGCTGAACATATAGAAGGTGACTTTGAGTTATTATTATGGTGTATAGCTCATTTGCATTTTCTTTAAGTAATTCTTTTGTAAAGTTTTTATGTTTAAATATATTGTTAATTGTTGTCATTTACAGAACTGTTACAACACTGAGTTCTCGCAATACAGTGCACGTTGAGTGAAGCCTGCTAAAGGAGATAAACCATCTCTCACTCATTATTCCCATGTCCTGACCGACACAGCATCTTGTTTCCTGCATACCATCATGAATCAGCACCCAAAAATTCTCTCCGCAACATTTGGTCCTTTGAGCCAGATGCAAAATCCAAGATGCAGTTAGAAGAGTAGGTTTAACTTGATGCCAGACCCAAATATGAGCGACGTCGACCTACCAAGCTTCAGTATTTTGAGGTTGAGTATGTGAGAGACCCATTACCCTGGAGAGCATCACCACCTCATCTCGAGTAGAGTGTGTTCCTCCCCCTAGAGACGTCAGCCTGTAGGCCCAGCTTTCCTCCTTCTCAGCCTTTATTGGGTGGTTTTACTGGGAATACAGCACATCCTAGAACACCTCAGCTAACCCCAGGTCACCCACAAAGGGGGCATCCAACCACAGACACTCAACCTGGATCCCCTGCGTCCTCATACTGGACCTACAACCGAGATGTATCTTCACTCCAGGACATCCGAGCCCATGAGGAAGAGAAGGCAAAGCTGCTACAATCCCAGCAGGTATTTCAGGCCACCCTGGAGGACCTAAGCGAGGCCCAGAATGAGATGAAGGATTTAATTGCAGTAGCTCGCTCATTAAAGGAAAATATGAATCAGCCCTCTAGCTCAACCTCACGTCCGAATGGTTACAGACAGTTTGGCAATACTGCTGTTTCAGCACAATACCACAGCACCCCTCTCCAGCCAGAGAGGAGGAAGACTGGCCTGAACCTGAAGAAGACCTGTCTGGTAGTATGAGTGGTCTCAACATGGCGGTGAAAGATGCCCATAATATTCCACATCTTCAGTATCCTCAGAGCCGAGCGAAGACCCCCCATGAGCCTTCCAGATCTGCTCCACGATCTGATCATCTTAAGTATCCCGCTCATTACAGTCAGACCCTGCCATACTTCCCAGCTCACCCTATGCCTCCAGTTTCTCACTCTGCTCCTGCCCATGTGGACTTAAGACCTCCCCCAGCAGTCACCAGAGCGACATCAGACGTGTGCCTTCATGACCTTCCTACCCAAGCTCCAGAGTCAGAACAGGTTTATAGAGGTCCTAAACCTGTCATATCTAAGTTTAGCCATCCAGACCCCAGTGAGTTTGCCAGACTTCACATTGCCTTGGAGAATCTCCTCCCAGCAGATTCTTTGGAACTCTTAAAGTACCAGATTCTTGTGGATCATCTGAGGTTGGAGGAAGCCCGGCTAATTGTTGTTGCATATCTGAATTCCCTCACCCCCCACACTGATACTATGAGAGCCCTGTATACCAAATTTGGCCAGCCTCATCAGTTGGCTCTAAGAAAAATAGCTGCTGTATTAGACGCACCTGAAGTCAAGCATAGAGATTCTGCAGCTTTCCAGAGGTTTTCCCTGCAGATCCAGTCCTTGGTGGGTTTACTGCAGAGCTTGGGCCCAGAGGGAGAGATTGAACTGAATTGTGGCTCACATGTTGCTCACCTTCTGAGGAAACTTCCTGCAGAACAGAGAGCGGATTTTCGTCGTCACCAGTTTATGCACCCAGGGACTTCACACTCACTGTATGATTTGTCCGAGTGGCCCAACTATTAATCATGGTGTCTAAGTTCTGACAGTCATGCCGGTAATAAAGGTAGCAAGGAAAGACAGCCTAATAGGTCTGATGGTTAGCCTGCAAAACAGGTGACTGTGCTACATGGCCTGGGTGAACCTCCTACAAACATCCCCATAACCAAGTTAAGTTCAGAAAAGAACAAACCTGTCAGTGAAGCATTCTGTGCATACTGCCAGAGCACAGAACACTACTTCAGTCAGAGTGGGGAGGTATCCAAATTCACCAAGGAGAACCTCAAAGAGTGGATTCAGGTCAATCAATGATGTTGGCGTTGTGCACGGAATCATCGAGCAGCTCAGTGCACCTTAAAGAAGCTTTGCCGTATCTGTAAAAGGAAATACCTGCTAGCTCTCTACGAAATAAATCAAAGGCCAGAGAAACCCAACCAGGATGTAGCTGCGACAGAAGACAGCTGCTTAACCAACTCTGCCTCCGACTCTCTTTATCTTGATCGGCCTGCCGCTGGAAATCAAGTCATGATGAAAGTCATCCCAGTACTTCTAACCTACAAAGGTCGCAGTCTGAGCACATTTGCCCTCCTTGACAATGGGTCAGAGTGATCTATGTTGCTCCCAGCAGCAGCCAAAGTGCTTAACATAAAGGGCGTTCCAGAAAACCTCCCCCTATGAACAGTCCGGCAGGATGTACAGGTGCTCCATAGACATCATATATCCTTCCATGTCTCTTCATCTACTGACCCTCAAGTTAAGTACAAGATTAATGGTGCCTTCACTGCCAGCTGCATGAGCTTAGCCCAGCATTCTTACCCTTTAGAGTGCCTGCAGAGGAAGTACAAACACCTCAGTGGCCTTCCCATCCCTGCACTAACAGCACTGCAAGCTTCAAGCTGAGGCAGTGGGCTTGTAATGAACGCCACATACTGGACCACCTACCACAAGATGCCAGATCTCAGAGCCTAGACATGTGGTTAGCACAAGACAAGGTCGACCCCCAGGAACCTACACTTGGCCTTAGTTGGAACTGGGAGAGAGATTTAAGTCAACTTAAAACTTAAATAAAAGTTCACGCAACATTTCAAAGTTTCCTCCCCATCACATTCCTCTCCCTGGGTGCTCACCAGGGTGATGTGTACCACAGATTATCACGAGGGGACAGTTGCTCCCCCCTCAGACGCTGCCTTCTAACCCCCTTTCCAAATCCCCAGAGGGCAGAGGAGGCGCACTTCAATGTCGCTCCCTCGCGGTTACGCGCCAGTCAGATCAGTTTTTGGCAGACCATCACTTTTTGGCACGACACCGGCCATCCTTCTTTCAACAGGTGTCAGTTCAGGTCCACCCTAAAATCTGACCACTTTTTCCTCACCTCGGCCATGTTTCTCTCTGTGCCACTTACTTAATTAACAGAAAGAATGACGTGTTGCCACTCACAACGCTTCCTTTTATTTGTAACACCACTACTGTGGCTCCCAAAAATAATATTTTTTCTGTTCTCCACTTTACTCATCAACACATCGATTTCTGCCTCTGTGAAATTTTCTTTCTTGGCTCTTTTCTCCATGGTTGCCATTGGTAACCATGAAACAGCATTGATCGGTTGGCTCATTTAAATCCACCTTCCCATTCATGGGGTGCTTTGCATCGACCATTTATGGTTGAATGTGGGTGTGTGGAGGCCAGAACCTGAGGTGGGACCTTGTGTGCAAAAGGGAAGTTGCTTGCTGGTGTGCGTGCACATGGTTTTATAAATCTTAATGTTTTTTGGCGTACGCCATTCTCGCCTTTTGGGCATATGCACACTTTTAGTACGAGTCCTACGCAATCTTTTATAAATGAGATCCGTGGTCACCCCAACATTTGTATTTAGATTTAGGGACAAAGATGTGTAAAGATGCATTAGTTGATCTTAAGGTCCTTTCCTATTCACAAAAAGCCACTCGATCAGATAAATAAGGTGGAGCAAGAATGTTAAGAGCTTTAAAAGTGAACAGTAAAAGTTTAAAAGCAATTCTAAAATGGACTCAAAGCCAAAGGACAAACCAAAATGGGGGTGATGTGCTCACATCTGGGAGTGTTGGTTAAGAGTCAGGCTGCAGCATTTTGTACAAGCTGAAGGAGTCTGATGGAAGAATGAAATTCCAACATACAAAGCATTGCAGTCGTCAAGCCTTGAGCTGATCAAAGCATGAATGGCCTTTTCCAGGTCAGGATGATTTAAAAAAGTTTAACCTTGGTTAAGGGAAATAACTGATAAAAGCTGGCCTTGACTACAGAAGCTATATGTTTATCAAACTTCAAATCCTTGTCAAAAGTCACCCCCACATTTTTAACTTGAGCACCAAAGTTACAAGGAGCAACAACACTGAAAAAGATACACTCAGTCTTACCTTCATTTAATAACAGAAAGTTATGCCACTATTTAATGTCGGCAATACAATTAATAAAATAAGTGAAGTGAATTGAAATTTATTTATATAGCACTTTTCAGCAACAAGGCGATTCAAAGTGCTTTACAACACAGAAACAACAATCAGGTACAGAATCAAATACAGAAATACAGAGATAAAAACATCAAAATCAAATACAGAAATACAGAGATAAAAACATCAAAATCAAATACAGAAATACAGAGATAAAAACATCAAAATCAAATACAGAAATACAGAAATAAAAACATCAATCAGGTAATTTTAGCTAATACTGAGATTGGTATGAGATAACAGATTGGTTAATGGTATGACTATAACAGAGTAGGGTTGATAAAACAATAACAGGTCTTTAATGTGTAATACTTCTGACTTAGACCATTTAAGCATGAATAAACTTTCCTCTAAGAGGAAGCATTTACAGATACAGAAATACAGAAATAGAAGTATAACTATAACAGATATAACAATAACAGGTCTTTAATATGATATGTTGAAGTCGGTCAGTGATGTGTGAGCTAATAGACCGTTTGGACATCAATGAACTTTCCTCTAAGAGGAAACATTTTAGAAATATCAAGACTACTAATCAAAAGCAATTCTAGCTAACAGAACGGTTGATATGATATTGATAATAATAACAAGTCTATAAGTAAAATAAGTTTGAAGGTTACTACTTCTAGGCTTCATGGGCAAATAAATCTGTAATTTAAAGTGAACATAAAAGGTGTGTCTAGCTGTACCTGATCCAAAAGGCAGCATATAAAGAGAGAAAAAGAGGGACCAAGACTGAAGCCATGCGGCACACCACAAGAGAGAGGAGCAATCGTCCTGGACTCATGCTGGACAGTTTTCCACCTTTAAAAAGCAACTTGTTAAAGTTGTTGGGAAAAAATATTTTTTTCTGTGCAATAATTAATTGGCCACCTGGCCATTCCAACCCGTTTTATTTTTTTATCTTCTACAATGGGGCTGTCTAGGCTGATTGTTATTGGTGATTTTAACCTGCATGTGGACAATTTGTCTGATCCCTTTGCAAGGACTTTTATTACTCTAATGGGATATTTTGATTTTGCCCAACGTATCTCTGGTCCTATGCGTCATAGAGGTTCTACTTTGAATCTGGTTTTTAGTTTGTGTTTTAACATCTCAAATACCTGTGGGGAGGATCCTTTTTGTTCCTGATCATTGTTGTGTTTTGTTTACTTCTATCTTTTTATCTTGAATTGTCTAAAATTCATCATTTAATCAGTTCTAGCTTTTTAAATCCTTCCTCTGTTGGTAAATTTTCATTAGCTTTTAACTTGTTACTAACTCTTAGTATGATGTGGCTTTTTTAACAAGCACTGTCAGGAGGTTTTAGAAAAGTTATTTCTATTGAAACACGATTAATTCCTTCATATAAATCTGTACCCTGGGTAAATGACCAGGTTCCCTCCCTGAATTGGCTTCGTAGGAAGGAACTGGTGTCTATGTCCATAAGCTGCACCTGAAAGATCTTTTTTAAACAATTTGGTTAAAGACGCGAGAGCTGCTTATTTTTCCAAAGTTAAACAAAATTTTTATTTGTCACCAATATTGTCTCCCCTGCACTCAACTTTTGCCCAAATCTAGTTGCATTTTATGAAAATTTAGGTGACAGAGTGATAAAAGAAATATGATCCTACCTTTTTCTGTGGTTACATAATTTCTTTTTAGCTTCTGGATATAAAATAATATGTTTTATAAAAAGTCTAGCTCGTTTAGTTAGTTTGTGGTTTAGTCTTAAACTTTTTGGTAATGGTGTGTTGTGTATTATGAATACATTTTTGTGTTTTCAAACCCTTCTTTTCTCAGTTATTTTAGTTTTTCTCAGTAGTTGACCTTTCCTGTCCAGTCCTCTGCTTGTCTTTTTCTCTCTGTTACTAAGTAACACACCTGCAACCACTTCACTGCTGATTATTATGATTTCTGTTCAAACCTCATGTTTACAACTGGGCACATTGAGAGCTTATGTTCAATTTACAGGTTCCTTTTACTGCCCTAATGCAGCATGGCGTTTTTTTTTTTTTGCCTTTTGCCTCAGTATTGAAGTTTGTTGTGATTCCAAATCAATTTATTATTTATGAGCATTGCTAAAAGTAACAGCGATCTCTGTGCATACCCAATTCAAAAAGGTGCTAACATCCTGATCCACCATGTTTCACAGCAGAGGAACAAACAGAGCTGTCATTCACTTTTCTGTCTGCTGAGCTCCTCCTCAAACCTATTGTCAGCTCACATGATTAAAAAGCAGAGAATAGAATAGAAAATAGAAAACACTGTTTCCTTTTAACAGCCTCTCCAACTTTTGGTTTTCTCTAAATTTGTTTATGAACCTCCTATAGACAGTCCATTCGACTAACTTTGTTTTTTTACCACACAGTAAAAGCTTTCCTAACAGGCAGCTATGAAAGGTTCTGCAGCAGGTATATGTGGTGCATTCAATGACCTGAAAAATATCCTAATTTTGAGTGTCAACCAGCCGATCACTGATCATAGCTGGTCAGGCTGAATATTGACCAGTACTGGTCACAAGCCAACTTCCAGGTGCATCTCTTGTTCTAATCATTCTAAACAATTTGTTTCTGCTCCAACAAATATGATTCAGTGTTTCCCCATCAAAGTTCACATCACACTCAGTTGTTTTCTTTAACAAACTGAAAAGTTATTATATTCAGCACTTTGACCCAAAGGGGCACCCATCTGAGACCAAGATAAGAAACCTGATGTTCTATATTATATTTAGAGTTTAGATTTAATCATGGTCAGGATTATAACTAATTTTTTGGACTACAGTCCTTTTAATTAATGACATTTTCTTAGTTGCTATAGTGACAGTAAAACCTCATACATATAAGGATTTTTTTTGTCAGTTATTTATTGTATGTCATCTAAATAAATTGTAAGTTAAGTTATTATAAGTAAGAAAAACATAGTTAAAGTTTAAATGTGTCCTTTCTCCTTTCTCATGGTGTTAATGGATTCTACTCAAACATTTGGTCCAACTAGAGGATTTATATTCTTCATTCTTGTTTCTAATAAATTATCCATTAATTGTGGAAAAATACACTTGCAGTTTCTATAGTAGAAAGCTGAATGACTTTGATTAAATTTGTTAAAAAATATATAAATTGTTGAAGTTAAAACAAACAGAACAGAAAGATAAAATTAACAAAACTATGTCTTTAAGTAAAATTAGTAAAACTATAGCTAAAAGCAAAAAATGATCAAATCAGTAGCTAAACACTAAATATAGTTAAATTATAGCTAAAAACTTAAACTAACAAAACTAGCAAAAATGTTATTCACAAAACAGTAGCTAAAAGCTGCTCATTTCTGCAGGGCTTTCCACAGTGAGCAAATTCACCTTAAAGATTTGGCAACTGTTTCACGCTGAACACCCTTCCTGACATAACCTGGGCTTGAACCTGCAGCCTCAGGTTTTCAGGACCACCGCTCTACCACTGCCCTGACTAAAATAAGCATACTGTCACTAAAACTAAAATTAGCAAGGCCGTAGCTAAAAAGCTTAAAGTAGCATAAGAAGACAAAAATGGAGAAAGTATGGTGAACTAGATTTCAGAGAACAATGTTTTTGAAGGAAATAAAGAGTTCTCAGTATCCCAAAAAATGTTTTAAAAAACAGCAAAAAAATAATAATTTTTGTAGTTGAAATGTTTTGCTTTCCATCCAGGGAGCTTTATCAATTCAAAACTGGAGAATTTAAATCTTCAAACTGCATGAGATGCTCTGTTTATGCAGCTAAATTCACATGCAGATTAATCTCTGTTGCCTCCCACCAAAGTTAAGGATCATGCAGGTTTGTGATGTCAATGATAGCATTAAGGTTAGTTCACTTCATCACCCACTAGTAACTGATGGTTAGATGTCACATCCCAACTAGTGGTTAAGGTAGTTTGTTATTCTAGTTAGTTTCTAAAGGTGTCTGGTGGTAACTTACATTTTCTTAATTAAAGCTGGCTACGTTTAAGTAGTCCATGCCTAATAGACACATTTTAAGAAACCTAAGTTTACCATAGTGTTTGTACATCTGTTTATTTTGATGACTAGTTTGTGTGAAGATTGTTATCAGTGAGTTTGGTGAAAGCTTTACAAGGCTTGATTTGGTTTCTGTGAACCCATTCATCATAATAATAAATTTGACCTAGTTTGAAAATATTGCAAAGAGAACTCGTGAGCAAAATATGAGCATTTGAAAAAGCATTTGTAAACTGGCTAAGAATACGCTTTGACTTTGTGACAGTTTTAATTTATTGTGACAAATCTTTCTCTATGTTCAGTGGATTTTTAGAGACTTGTCTAGGATGTCAGGGGGATGCTCTGCAGAGTCCTATATACATTTTTTAACAGCTCTTTTGTTCTCTTTGTATATAGCAGGCCACGAGGCCACTGTTGTATAGCTACAAGCTAACACTGTTTTCTTGCACTACTGTGAACTTCCTTTCACAAAATTTCAGCCATAGGCAGAAAAAAGTATCATCTGCAGTAATTCCAGGCTTTGAAATTACCTGCCAGGGTTCTGATTAATGACTCACAAGACTCTGAACAACAAATTATCAAAACCAGGACCTCATGTTAGCATTTCATGTTATCAACACAGGATCTACCAAGTTGCATAATGTTTAGATAAAAATATACAACGATGGCAAATTTATAGCAAGAGTTGCTGATCCATTTACTTTAGCTATCCAGACGTTGAGCTGGAAGTCTGTTAGACTAACCACTTCTGCTCACGCAATGTTGATAAGAACATAAAAACTAATGAAAGCTTAATAATAACAACTATCAACATCCACAAATTTATTATGACATCTTAATAGTTTGTGCGAATCACTGTTGGAAAAATTAAATAAGGCATTTTTACCATCAGAAAAACAACGTAAGGAGTGAGGTACAAACACCCTCATTTTCTGTCCCGTCGCCACCAAAATAGTAGCTTTTGAAACAACTTCAACACTTTTAATAGTAAACAGCTTCAACAGTGCTAAGCACATTTAGTTTCCATCTTGTCACGTCAGCTCCCTGTCTGTACTAACCCAAAGAAAGGGGGCTGCAGCCCTCTGGTGGACACAATAAGCTTTTACCTCTACCTTTTTAGACACTAATCCCCACAGTTCTTTGAACTTGGACATTCTTTCAAGGCCACGCCTCTTATGGGCCAAGACGCCAGATCAACATTTCTGTTCATGACTGAGTTAGGCTTACCGATCCTTAGGTGCATTCCATCAGCACTCCCGCTTGCTAAGTCCGTCACACATTTCTCAGTCAAAAGCTTTGACACCGACACTATAGGATGCATTACCCTCACTAGTAGAGAACTAAACAGGTTCCTAGCAACAAACAAGAAACTTATCAAACACAGAGAACTTTTCATGACATGACAATGTGGTGACCTCCAATAATATGCTGATATATTGCAAAAAGGTAAGAGATCACTTGCATATACCAGGACAAGACAAAGAGATAAATTATCTGGCTGATTCATCAGCCAAGAAAAAAGCCAAGGTTAGTACACTTTGGTCATTCGACCCCTCATGGCTGCCTGAGAGCACTCCAAAATCTTCTTGATCCTTATCAACCTTTAATTTCTTGATCCTGCGATCTGCAAACTTATTCTTTATCTCTCCACCCATGTCAAAAAAGAACCAATCAATCTACATTAAACAGAGTTGGGCGCTTTCTACAAAGTTTGTTCGTCACTTCAGTTAGTCAAGGGCCTTCTAGTGCATGTTTCCGACACAACCACTTCACCTGTGTTTGTGGTTCCGTGTAACACAGGGTCACGATGACGGTTCATGCACTTGACCTTCCTTCCACCTGACACAAAGGTGTCAAGGCAACCATCAACACTTTAAAATAGGTCACCTACTAGCCTGGAGTGTGTAAAGACGTCACTGATTTCATCATGTCTGACAATTTCAGCCTACAAACAAGAGGTAACCTGTGTATACAACACACCAGTACATGTCAGACTTAAACAAACATCTGTAAGCTTACTTTGATCAGAAAGTGTTGTGTAACATTTTAGTTGATTTATATTCCATCCTGCTTACAGTTCTTCCAATTTGTCTTTAAAACTGTCTGGCCAAATTATGTTGTGAAAAAGTTACAGTGTTAATAATTATGTCCACCTCAGACTGCTGTTTATTTATTACAACCCCAATTCGAATAAAGTTGGGATATTGTGTAAAACTTTAATAAAAATAGAATATGTTGATTTGCAAATCCTTTTCAATCTATATTCAATTGAATACACTACAAAGACAAGATATTTAATGTTCAAATGAATAAACTTTATTGTTTTTTGCAAATATTCACTCATTTTAAATTTGATGCCTGCACACATTCCCACAAAGCTGGGACAGGGACAACAAAAGACTGGGAAAGTTAAAGAATGCTCAAAAAACATCTGTTTGGAGCATCTCACAGGTGAACAGGTTATTTGGAAACAGGTGAGTGTCATGATTGGGTATAAAGGGAGCATCCTCAAAAGGCTCAGTCATTCACAAGCAAGGATGGGGCGAGGTTCACCACTGTGTGAGCAACTGTGTGAGCAAATAGTCCAACAGTTTAGGAACGTTTCTTAATGTACAATAGCAAGGAATTTAGAGATTTCATCATCTACAGTCCATAATATCATCAAAAGATTCAGAGAATCTGGACAAATCTCTGCAAGTAAGCGACAAGGCCCAAAACCAACACTGAATGCCCGTGACCTTTGACCCCTCAGGCAGCACTACATTAACAACCAAAGTCATTCTGAAACGGATATTACCACATGGGCTCAGGAACACTTCAGAAAACCATTGTCAGTGAACGCAGCTCATCTCTACATTGACAAGTGCAAGTTAAAACTCTGAAAGCATCAACAACACCCAGAAACGCTGCCGGCTCCTCTGGGCCTGAGTTCTTCTGAGATGGACTGATGCAAAGTGAAAAAGTGTCCTGTGGTCTGATGAGTCCACATTTCAGATTGGACTCGTTGGCCAAAGAGGAGAAGAACTGTCCAGATTAGTATCAGCACAAACCTGAAAAGCCAGCATCTCTGATGGTATGGGGGTGTATTAGTGTCCATGGCATGGGTAACTTGAACATCTGTGAAGGCACCATTAATGCTGAAAGGTTCATACAGGTTTTGGAGCAACATTTGCTGCCATCCAAGCAACATCTTTTTCAGGGACGTCCCTGCTTATTTCAGCAGCCAAGCCACATTCTGCACATCTTCCAACAGCGTGGCTTCATAATAAAAGAGTGTGGGTACTAGACCGGCCTGCCTGCAGTCCAGACCTGTCTCCCATTGAAGATGTGTGGCACATTATGAAGAGTAAAACATGACAATGGAAACCCTGAACTGTTGAGCAACTGAAGCTGTACATCAAGCAAGAATGGGAAAGAATTCCACCTACAAAGCTTCAACATTTAATGTCCTCAGTTCCCAAACACTTATTGAGTGTTGTTAAAAGGAAAGGTGATGGAACACAGTGGTAAACATGTCTCCGTCCCAGCTGTTGGAACATGTTGCAGGCATCAAATTCAAAATGAGTGAATATTTAAAAAAAAACTGTAAAGTTTATCCGTTTGAACATTAAATATCTTGTCTTTGTAGTGTATTCAATTGAATATAGGTTGAAAAGGATTTGCAAATCATCGTATTTGTCAGGATTTGGGTTTTTGTATTCAGTTTGTCTTGTTTCAGTTTGAGTTTATTGTTTATTTTATTCGGTTATCTTGTTCTTTGTGTCTTTGTTCCCTGTGCCTCAGCCATCATTTACTTCTCCTCAGTCTCTCTCGTTCTCCTGCCACGCCCATCTCCCCCTGCCTGAAGTCGTCATCACTCACCTGCGCCCACTTACCTCATCACCCTCTGTGTTTAAAACCCGGTCATGTTCTCTACCTCGCTGCCGGTTCATTGTCACTTGTCACCTCCTTGTCGTTTCATGTCTTGCCTCCTGTTGTTCCTCCATGTTTTAGATTTTGTTGTCTAGTTTTTGCTGCCACGTCAGCTCTTTGTTTTTGATTCTTTGTAATAAATTAGTTTTCCTTTTTTACCATGAGTCTGCAATCTGGGTTTGCCTCCTTTTTCCCACACCATGACAGTATTCTGTTTTTATTTATGTTTTACACAACATCCCAGCTTCATTGGAATAAGGATTTTACTTGGATAAGCTATAATTTACCTTGATCCTTTCTCAAAAATAGTAAAAAGTTTTTCCAGCAATGAAGAAAAATCAAAGGAGTCAAAAAACTCTCTGGAGTCTGTGGCATGTTTAGTAATCTTCAGTTCTTGCTTGCATGCCATCAACAAAGATAAAAATTACTGAGTCAATTGTTTTAAATTACAGGCACAATGACTGAAGAGTTACAGATTTACATTAATAAAAACTTATAAAGCCAGGGAAAAAAAGAAAGTTTGATGCAAGTTTAACAGGCCTTCCCACAGACAAGAGGTAAACAGTGTGGAGGATCCCTGCCACCTCATTTACAGTCAGAATACAGCACTTATAGTATGGTCCCTCCTTCCTCGCAAGATGCTGTGTGAAGTTGCGTCTTTTTATTTTTCAGCAACTATCCTGACAGATTTATAATTGCGTACATTGGTGCTTCTGCTTCTGACCCAAGAGTAGGATTTGTGTCACCTTGAATTTGGTTATACTGAACTCCTGGGGATTTTCCACCAGTTCATGTCAGATGTTCACACAATACATAGTTAAAATTCAGCTCTCTTTAGGTATGTCTTTTAATCATCGAGCTGAATGATTCATGAATTACCTATCACATAATGCATTTCTGTAACAAGGTAATGTGTTTACCAACAAACTTCGGATTACATTTTTTTCCTACACAGCACATCTTTGTGATTATATGACATGTTTTCATGAAACAATCTGTACAAAAATTAAAGGTGATTATATTGTACATTTTTATTAAATAATTTGCATAAAACTTAAAGGTGAATACATGATACATTTTCATAAACTAACTTAAACACAGTTCAACAAGTTCAAATAGTTCCTTTCATCTCTCGATTGGGGTGACTTTTGTGCTTCCCCACTTGTGGTGGGGGGAAACACTGTACACACATAGACCCTATACATACATGCAGTCCCTCCAGGATTTCACAGGCATTTTTTGTGATTGTTGAGGCTAAGATGCCTGATTTCGCGGGGCATTTTCCTAAAAGTTGTGTTTTTTCTTTTACTAAAATAAATAAACAACCATAACTTTTAATATATAAACCAAAAATACTTACTAGTTCTGTAAGATAATTACCAACAAACATTGACATTCTCAAAAGGTGCTTTATTTGAGAACTTTGATAGCTTATAAACTGACATTCATGAGCATTTCTGGATTGTCCCTCGTCTGCAGCTCTCCTCACATGTTTTGCAGACACAAAGTGTTTGTCGATGCGTTTATGTTCCATGATTACACTGCAGGACGTGCAAAACAGCTGCAGC